>NW_028301577.1:6452500-6625000 GCF_042242905.1 Orbicella faveolata
TTTTTGGGAGTTGTCTATGTTCTTGTGATTTTATTGGGTCCCAATGTCGAAGTCAGGTTTAAAACTCTGATGGTATGTCCCCGACTTCATTTGATTTTCTTTTCTTCTGTTACCTGTCTACTTAACAATATGTTCATCAAACGGAAAATTAGAGAGTGATAACAAACAGGGAATATCACAGAAGCGGACAAACAAGAAGTTTCCCGTGAGCTAGAATGGGGTAATATTTACCTTGAAGATTAAACTGGTTTGCCAGGCTTGACAATGTGGACCTAATACCTGTCCAACTGTTTAACGATTGAAGAAAATAATTTAAAGTGGGTGATGAATCTTGTCTTTTGTCTTGTTATTTGGTAAGATTGCCCAGTTAAAGATTGACGCCAATCCTTTTGCAAAAGCTTTCAGAAGTGATGGACTGCATGGCAAGGCTAAACGGTGAGTACGTGTCTGAATTTATCAGGTATGGCTCGTGTCCTCTGTCTTGAAAGATAATGAGCGCCATAGTTACGGAGAACGAAAGGGAGGAGGAAGCCACGGCCTCAGCGCGAGGTTGAGACCTTGGACTAGCCAGGCCGTGAAATCATCCGAACCAAAAACACAGAAATGAGAAACAGTAAGTAAAATATACCTGGAATTAGAGTTCCAATTTCGGTTTACAATTGTAAAAATTTACGGAAATATATATATGTCACCCTACCTTCCTACTTTGACGTGTTAGCCAGACTACGTCAGAGGTGTCCACTCCTCCCCCCACCGTCCTGCTTTGACGTGTTAGCCAGACTACGTCAGAGGTGTCCACTCCTCCCCCCACCGTCCTGCTTTGACGTGTTAGCCAGACTACGTCAAAGGTGTCCACCACTCGCGGTTTCTGGCCCAAATCCAAGGTTTCTTTTTCTCGATTTTTATATTACGTTAGATCTCATGTAGATTCAAGCAAATAAAAGACATCTGCCATATACATCGTCATATAACGTTTGTTTCAACGTTAATAGGCGTCGTATGGAAACCATGAGCGCTTGTGAATATTGGAAAATTCCAGAATATGGTCCATCATCAGACTGTTCAAATATGGAGGACTCTCTTGTCAACAGTGACGAGCCAGACGTGGAAAATAACTCCTCTTCGAATGAACTCGCCGATGAATTCTCACCTGAAGAAAGCTTCAATTGCGACGAACGACAAGTGAATGGAACACGTAAAAATTCAGCGAGTCAGACAGGTATAACATGACGTCATTACACATGCGCCCGTAGAGATAGAGGGCAGACAATATACAGTTTGGTAGAATTCTACTAGTGTACTAGTGCAAATGCTGCAATCTGATTGGCTGCGCTACTCGTACACTATTAACCGTTATAGTGCAGTCTAGGAAATGCGGCGGTTTTCGTTTATCCGAAGTGTTGGAGGAACGTTTAAATGTAAATGGATAATTAAATTCCTGAGAAGACTAAAAGAAGGTCATTAACTATAATTTGACTTTAAAATCTTGAAATTATTGAAACAAAACGGGTGAGCGCGCGTAAACAAATGCAAAATTCCAATGACAATTTAATCCGTGCGATGTTGTTAAGGCGACCTTATCAACTATCGCCTCATAGACTCAAATCAAAAGTTGAGAGCGAGTAATTGTTAAATATGCGTCAACAAGAGAGGTCGAAGGGTAAGAGCGCTAATCTTCATATTGACATTATTTCAACGTAACTCCTCGCAAGTTATTTTTAGATCACTTTCGGTTTGACGAACCCCAGGAGGGTCAGGGAAACGCCAATCCCGTGCCGCGGAGTTTGCTCACGTAGATTCCCAAGGCGGTCTTGCAGCGCATTTTCATTCTCCACGAAAATATATACGCAACGCGCGTGGTACCATTATCCGAGTAAATCTGGGTACCATGTCTGAACATAAACTAAGAGGGATTAGCTACAAGTAGGGAATTACGCCTATAAAGGGTATTAACCCTCATTCTTACCCTTTTCATCCTCTCTTGGCCTCAATAATGATTTGTAAAAGAATAGGCCATTTGCAAGCCTTTTCGTTTTACATGAAGCCTGCTACAAAATTAAACTGGTACTCTTTTATCTTGTGGGTGACCATAAGATTTGAGAATTTAGAACCTATTTTGTTGTTTGATTGGAACACAGGATTGTGCAAAGACGTTTTGGACGTACATAACAAGATTCAAAATGGAACGAGCAATGAGGAAATCCTGTCAATTGTGTCACAAGCTACGCAACATCAGTCCACAAATCCACCCGGCGAAAATGACTCACATTTAATGTGTGAAGAGTCTGCAGAATGGATGTGGGGGTTTGACGAGCAAATGTCATTCAGATACGCTTCCAATGGCCAACTGGAAGGCCTCTTCAAGTATGGAGACAGCCCTAAGGATTCCTCGAAGAATTCCATTGATGTGGGCGAGGTTACGAAAGCTACGGTCAACAGGAGGAAAAAATATCTCCCGAGGAGGCTGCAAAGAACGGTGGATTCAACGTTAACAAACGTGAGTTCAGAAGAAATACTGGAGTTAGAGCACGCGGATAGACCTGCTGTTGACCAAGTAGATTTGCCGCCGCTACAACCGAGTGACAAAACATCCATCTCTGCTAATGACGGGAAAGCAGAACAGTCCTGCAGTACAGACGAGCAGACGACACGATCGACTCCCTCGCCGTGTTTTGAACCTGTTGCAAAGCCATCCATTAGCTGTAAAACCCCACTTCATCCACAAAAGACAAATTCCCATACCGACGCCATGCATGCGTCTGGCGAGTCACTGGCTACTCCTGCTAATTCTATGCTGTCGACGGTTACTCCTGGACCAGGGACCACAACCGGTTCTTCTCTAACAGCTCTGATGCAGATGTGTTCAGACGCTGAGTCAGGTTTGGACAGCCGAAGGTCAATGCGACAACGGAGAACGGCGACAAACGACACCTCCAAGAAATTGGAGATGCCAGGCACACCTGGTAGGAAGGGTATTTTTCCAGGAGAACTTTCAGAAGCCAGGATGTCTACGTCAAAAGAATACGCGGGACCAGTAACCCCCCAAGACTGTGATTCTTCGTTTAAACGACAAGTGGAATCTGCGGCATCTTCCTATGGTCAGCTTTCTCAGCAGTCAGATCACAACTACTCACTTCCACTGACTTCTGAGGGCGAAGAACGGGCCAGACCGTGCCTTATTCCAACATCCTCTGCATTCATTGGACACGTAACATCATCGGGCATAAATGCAACCCCTCCTGCGTTTAACAACTACAACAGTAACAGCAGTAGCACCAGCATGAATTCGTTTGTACACGTAACATCATCGGACATAACTGCAACGTCTCCTGTGTTCAGTAACTACAGCAGCAGCAGCAGCGGCAGTCACAGCATAAATTCGTTCGTAAGCGCAACATCATCGAACATCAATGCAACGCCTCCTGCGTTTAAAAACAGCAGTAACAGTGGAAGTCACAGCATGAATTCGTTTGTCAGACGCGCAACATCATCCGACATAACTGCAACTTGTCCTGTGCTCACCAACTACAACAGCCACAGCATGAATTCGTTTGTACACACCACATCATCGGACATAACTGCAACGCCTCCTGCGGTCAGCAACCACAGCAGCAGCGACAGTCACAGCATGAATTCGTTTGTACACGCCACATCATCGGACATAACTGCAAGGCCTCCTGTGTTCAACACCTGCAGCAACAGCAATACTAACAGCATGAATTCTCTTGTAAGCAATAGTGTAAGCACGTCACCGACAACTACCTATTCGAGGGCATACCCTTATATCGAAGAGCCCTCTCCAATGATTGTGGACAAATTTTCCGGTTATTATATTGTGAATGGGCACACCAGCGGACAACTTCAACAAAATAAACAACAAGGATACAGGCCTATTGTTCCCGCTCCCAACCAATCAGTAAACGTCTGCTCTGATGAGCCCGCGAGTGATCCTTCACTTACTAGCAGTTGTAGTAGCAACAATATTCCCTTTCCCATAATAATCGACAGTTTCTCCATCAACGAAAATTTTCGAGCCGCTGTTGAGCATCGAAGCTTCAAGTATAAGATTTTAGAGTCACAAAGGCAAGCAAATCCTGTTTCCAATTTAATGCCACAACAAACTTCACCACCACCGCCACAAGTCAACCGAGGTCATTTCTCATCACCCTACCTGAATCAAACTGGTCAGTCTGGTTATATCGCTCTTGATAACACTGTTCTCATGAGAGCGTTTCCCCTCGAAAAATTCTACTCGTTTTCTGCACCGGCCGAACAACTACCACAGCCTCCTTCCGTTCGACCTCTCACCCGCTGCTACAAGACGACGCGGACGAACTTCAGCCGCATGAGCCTGGAACCTATCTGCAGTGTGATTCATCCGAGGATCGATTTAACATCTCAGAAATCCGCTACTGAAGTTGCAAATCAAAGGGCGTGGGTTTGGGGAATTTGATCGCTGTTTTATGCTTTGAGAACGTAGTTTGTAATCGACTTTATGTGTTTTTTTTCGCTAATGAACTAGAGAGATTACATTCGTTAAGGTTTGTTTCTTTGTTTGGTTTGCGTTTCGTTGCTATGGCCAGAGTAAAGACTGTTCAGCTGGTCACTGAGCGGTTTGTGTTGAAAAGTTAACGTTGTTGAATAATATGACATTATATGCTGACGTGATAATATTTGGTTATTAAATAAAGGGGATAGATTGTTATCGACTAGCGTTTCCATTTCTATGAAGAAAGAACGGAAGGGAGAACAAATAATACTTTGTCTCTAAAGAAGTTCACTCTGAGTATGTTCTGTGATAAATATCGTC
The DNA here is from genome assembly GCF_042242905.1 of Orbicella faveolata. Taxonomy (NCBI): domain Eukaryota; kingdom Metazoa; phylum Cnidaria; class Anthozoa; order Scleractinia; family Merulinidae; genus Orbicella; species Orbicella faveolata. Next base: position 6,457,311 of record NW_028301577.1, read on the forward strand.
AAAGCATTGAACGTCAAGACACTAAAATCATATTTGCCACATAACTTCTATCATCTAAAGTACTTATGTGGTGTATACAAGTCTTGCAAACTGAATAAAACTAATACCCCATTCACACCAACTAAACTGGTTTAACTAAATCAGCTTTAGGTTTTTTTCCAAGTTGTCGATTACGTTTTGCAGTCATTTTGAGAAGACAAATTTTAAACCATCTTGTTATCATATTTTAGTCAAACACTGAGGTTTTTACGTGGTTAAGTTGTGGGGTGTGCATGGTATGAGCAACTAATTTTTAGCCTTGTTCAGTTAAACCACTTTAAAAGATGTTTAACATGTTAGCCCTTTTTAGCTTTGGGAAAGGTTTAAGCCCAAAGGCCCTTGCTTATTTCAATCCCGTCTTACTTTAAAAACAGCATTGAAGCTCGAGTCGTCAAACTTTGTGACTTTTCCTCAAAAAAAAAACACATCAGGGAGCATTTTTGTGTTAATTTGTTTTGGTCGAGTGACTTGACGTTTCTATGGCAACCATGTTTTGAAAGAGTGCATGTTTAACCAAAATTTCTGTTTTAGTGCAAATTCTCGACCAGAGTTTTTCAGTGATAATTTGAATTTGCTTCAAAAATGCAGAAATGTCGTTCATGCAAACAAATGGCGGTTATGTCGCTAATTTCAGTTCTCTTTTCACGAAGGAGTTTGTACTCTAGAACAAGCAACTTTCTAGGTAAGCATTTAGGAATTCTCCCTTATTTCCTCTTAAAATCCGTTGACAAACAACAGACCTATAACTGTTTTTCGGTTTTGTGCAGAATCTACAAAAACCTTTCTAATGTTGATAGTTTTTCCCCTTCTGCGCGTTTATCTCCATTGTTGCCAACCAGTCTGCATAACGCTTTCTGGGCAAAGGTTTTATTTGAAGGATCTCTTTGCCAGGGTTTTAACAGATCTTTTCAGCCCCGCAAGACTTGTTCACAAAGCATCCCCGGAAAATTTTGTCGCATACATGTCCGTCAAAAAAAGTAGGTAAGTAAATTTGCGCCGTTGAACGGTTGTATATATGAACAGACTAGTAGTAAGGAGACATTTCTAACTGATTTCTAGCGCAATCGTTAGTTTATTTCAATTTCGGAGCGTCAAAAGTTTGACCAAAATTTTCAATTGTAGATTCACAAAGCACAGCTGTCCTCCGCATTCTCAAGTCCGTCCATCAACCGCATGAACCTCATTCCGTCAACTAAAAAAGCTATTACTCTATATAACAATAGTAATCGGAGAGAGTATTTTCCATCAGTTTTAATTGGAGCGGTGTAGTTGCTAATCAACACTGCTGGAACAGAACTCATGAGTACAACAAGTTCACTCTATTAACGCATGAGATTCGGGAAAGTGTTATTCAGGACTTCCTGTTGAAATTTAAAAATTACTGTGTTTCCTTTTCGCGTTAAATTAAAGAATAATTCTTTAATGATAGCAAGGAGGCTGAGCAGGGTTTATTTTAATTGGAATCTACCGGCTAATTGGAAACAAAGCTGTAAGCGACCGGACTCGTCGAGCATTATGTTCTAGATGTGTGAAGTGTTTTCGGGACCCATAATGAACAGGTGTAAACCAAATACTCCGATTACAAACTACAAAATTCCCCTCCGACGTTCGAAACTAACTCATATATCAACTTTATCATCTTTCAGGCTTAAATCGCCTTTTTCTGTAAGCGTGAATTTGGAGATCGGCCAGTTTAAAATTATATTATCATATTGAGGCTTAAATACGTATGTTGTGCTACTAACTAATTTCTTTAGGTCTTGAATATTCTAGTTCTTCGTCACAACCTCAGTTCACGGGGGCGAGGGAGTGACATGGAGTCAGAAGTGGACTACGTACACAACAGGTGAGGACAAGTGAACATAGCAACAAGATTTGCAAAACTGCAATATCTGTCAATATATCTTTGCCTCTGGAAAAATCTAAATCAGATACCTTTGAGATTTCAAAGTTTGTGTTTAATTTAACTGTAACTATGCAAGGCGATAAAATGGACTGAATTTTAATGGCTCCTTTTGGAATAAATTTGACTGCTGTGCACTAATGGTTCGAGTTTGAAGAATTGTGAGCATAACCTCCAAATAAAAATGAATATTTCTATATTAAAACTGTGAACTCCACTCTTTGAGGCTGCATGCCATATCGGTGAATTTTTAAAATTAGAATTTAAGTAAACTACAGCCAGAACAAGTGCACTTGACGAATGACATTCGGGGTATAAATATCAAAAGGGTTTTTGGTATAGTTTGAGAAAGTCTCGAGGATATCTTTTCGTTATAAATATTGAAGTGTATAAATACAAGATTGTGCGACTTTTTTTGTAACCTACGCATTCGTTTGATTTCAGAGATGAATTTTCAAAGATGAATTTTTCTTTTTATCTTTTTTATGTCCAAGGAATATTGAATTTAGATCAGTGACGAATTATAGGTCGATTTAATTTACTGAATGGTGTTTTTCAATTTACACTGATGAAACCTTCAACTGACTCACCGTCACATCTTAGCTCATTTACAAAGTACGAAAGAATAAAAAGCCGTATTACAAAAGATGACTGATTCGTAGCAGTTTCATTTGAAACGTCACTGTCAATGCGCACGCTAGGGTTGATCACAGAGCTCAATAGAATTCATCTGAATGGTCGCAGACTAGCATTTCAACCACAGAATTCAAAGTTAGAACCACCTTGTACAGCATGATAAACCGTACCACATGAACGTATGCTCAGTAGCTTTCATTTAAACGGTCACACACTGGGGCTTCATCGACTGGGGTTTCATTCATCGACTTTAAATTTACATCCACCTTGTACAGTTTAACTGTTTCTCTTGCTTTAAGCCATCCTTGCATATATTTTCGTATTTCTTTCTGCTCTTAATCGAGCTCAGTTTATTTCAGCGTCAAAACTACTATACAAAGCGTTATCAAAATGTGGCGAAGAGTTTGGCCGGGACTGATCATCTGTAAACAGTGTGCTCTAATTAAGTGGAGGCCTCTTTACTGAAAACAGCAAGAAAAATATTTGGGGAAACACCCAACTCGCAAATAAGCGCATGCCTAGAGCGTTGATATTGCAAAAACATAACACGTTATACAACTCAAGCCAAGCAGTTCTCACAAATTATAGTCAAAAACAGTTCTGAGGACCATTTAACACCTTCAAATCGTGTTTTTGGAAGTTTTCTAATCGATCTTCTCCATTCTTACATCTGTTCTCTGCTCTGTTTTGCGTAATTACGATGCTCTTGACATTTCTCTACCGTATTAATTTTAAGGTCGATAATCAGTTTCTATCTTATCTTGCACAATACACCACAGTTTGAATCTTCCACGCAGCTGATCTATAGATGTGAGATCATCTTTAAAATTATCGTTGCTGTTTTTCATACATTTTCTTTAATCGTCCTCGAGTTCTCATCTTAACCTCGGGTACTCAGCTACCATGATTAACTCTCCTTGGATTTGTAATAAAATCGTATAAAGAGTTATAGAGATTACTCAATCTCAAAACAAGTCAGAAAGTTGGAAAAATATACGTTTTTTTTTTCAATTGCTTGCACGTCAAAACAAACAAACAACTGTTTAACTCTTTTCTCGAAAAGCCGTTCCAACAAAATTGGCATGATGTCAACCCCTTGTATTACTTGCAGAATATTTGTTGCTATTATATTGTGTCATACATAAAACAGATAATCAACCAATCATCGAATATCAGTCACCTTATATTAGACCTGAAAGACAATATGCACCGTATTTTTCCCTACTCAAATATAACAGGCTTTTCTAAAAGTAAATGAACTAGTAAATGAGCTATATAAGTTTAAAAACTTATATAGTTCATTTACTAATGGCAATACAAGGGGAAAAAAAGCATTGTTTTCATAGCCATATATAGCCATTTCATGACTAATGACGTGGAAGTAACACTTCTCTATAAAACTGGGGCATCAAAGTGGTCATCTAACTTTTGACAATTCCAGGCTGGAGTGGATAAGGTAAGAGTAGTTTTTGTTTGCCCTACTCAGGTGGTATTTTGGCAAATGGGAAACATGCTCGTATTTCTTTCGAAAAATTTATCTCGGTCGGTACGTAGGATTCTGAAATTGCAGGTCAAATCTGGGTGCCAGCAAATCAATTATTTTCATTATCGAGGTGCCACTGAGAACAAAGCAAAATCCAGAGAACATTTTTTTTTTCTTAAAAAGTAGATACGAAGACAATAACTTGTAAAACTGAACAAATTTCTCAAATTACCTTTCTTTTTACTATGACAACCTGGATATTGACATTAACGACCACAATCTTGAGAATGATGTTTGATGCATCGAAACGTCAATTGACATCACTTTTTATCTTTCTTGTCAAATGCATTAACAAGCAACTCATTATCCGCAAACTTTGCTTCCTCCTTGCTTAGCACACGGAAATACTTCGCTTACCACAAGCATCCTTTTCGAAGCAAAGTTTTAAAGGCGGAAATTGGCAGTGTAGCAATTTCGGAAGAACTTCCGAACGTCGAGGCATATAACTCGATGTTCACAGCAAACTAAAACAATCTTTGCTGATGTTTAAGGTGCACTGAGTTGTAAGCTCGATTGGACGTCAAAAAACTACAAAATGACTCTGCGATATAGATAGCATTTGAGCAAGAACCACAAGCATGGTAAGAAGCAATATGTTTTATAAGAAGACATGATTGATCCTGTGAAATTCAAGCCTGACTAAATTCAGGCTTTAACGGAATTCGAACCCATGACCTTCGTGATACCGGTGCAGTGCTTTACCAGCTGAGTTATCAAGCCAACGGGGAGCTGATCACATTGTGAATTCGTAATATGATATACTCGTTGATGGTGAAGATACTAGTTGAAATAATGATCATATATTTGAACTTCGGAGAAAGAGTTGAAGACATGATTGATCATCGCAGTAATATACAAAACTTAAGCAGTTGGGATAACCTTTATTACTTACAATTAATAGCTGTTTCAAGCCAAGAAAATACCAATTTGCCATCTCTTAGTTTTTCTTTCTTTTTAGACCATCTAATTTAAACTTTTCCCTCCAACAATTTTGACCCAATTTTCGGAGTGCAAGAGGAAGTCAGAGATGACAACGCTAGTCGTATCTTGATCTAAAAACTCACTTACTTGAATCAGTGCGACAGAGCTTGAGTGTCGTATTCGATAAATTGTTTTTGAACTTTTTCCGGCCTCCCAGGGCACCAACTCGGAAAACAGGAAATAATTACTTAATAGTAAAATATTGACTACCAAAAAGATTCACCGCCTGTACTTATTGTTTAGTAGCTTAGTCAAACAGAAGGGTACCAACAATAAACTTTTAAAACGTTGGATCGGGGGGGGGGGGGGAGGCACTCTGTAGATCTTTTGGTAGTGGTGTACTGCTGGGACACCCTATACTAGACCATGATCAGTTTGATTTTGCAACCCTATTGTAGACTGGGTACCACAAACCCCTACCCCATCCCAGGCTAGCTATTTTTTATGCAGAACTTTATCGCTATCGTATTCCAACTTACGCTAACTAAACCAATATATTACAAAGTCACTTCCGAGTTTTAACTTCTATTTATAGAACCTCGGTAAAGAACCCTGTTTTAGACTAAATTATTTTTACACTGTCCGCTCTCCCGGTAAATCATACCCTATTCTAGACCAAAAATGTCTGATTTCTATACCCTATCCCTGGCTAAACTGCCTGAAAACCATACCCTTCACTGCGGCACGTACCCATATAGCTTGCACATGGGAGTACCCCCCCCCCCGCCCCACCTGGGCGTTAGATCTACATTGATGACCCGATGCTCAACCTTGCTGAAGTGATGGAGTCTGTAAGGGGCGCCTATCTGAGTATCTGTGATGTCTCGGCAAAGAGACGCGGAAGCAACTCTTAGTATTGCTGTTTTGTGTCCGTGAGAGCATTTTCTGCGCGATGTGATAGGTTACAGAGAGTGGCTCCTTAAGGCTTCTTAAGCACTTGGCTTCCTGTCATAAACTTGTGGAAAGATATCATTTATAATGTTTCAGGCTCAGTACACTTATGCAGCCGCATTTCGTGAGAAATCACGAAGCTTAAATAATGAATTTTCTTTAATGATAGCTTTCACTTTGTGATTAAACAACCAAACAAACAACGATAAAAAAGCAAAAGTTAAACAATACCCTATTTTTCAGTGTATGCTGTAAATAATTTCGCTTTTCATTTCTGCGTTAGTGTCCTCTCAGACCTCTCAGGCTCATGCGCTCATTTTGCTCAGAGCATTGACATCAGAAGAGTCTCACTAACCTCGTTGTCATAATGCTCAGCATTTCGTGACTAAATGTTTTTGTGATCCAATACCTTGATCGTTGATATAGTTCACGAAAACGAAACGATTTCATTATGGACATGCATCTTTCGGTAATATAGAGGAAAAGGTTTTCATTTTGATTGTTTGTTGGTGAAAAACTGAAGGTAGGCTTCGAAGTTAACTGGATATGTGAAGCTATTCTCAGCATTTATTGTTTTTGTAAACTAGAACACAGATATTCGACAGATTTGTGTCTGTTATCATGGTAACTAAATGTAATAATGGTTCTTTATAAAATCCGTACCGTCGTTTAGAGCAAAAGCAATAAGACATTTTTTTTTTGTTTCTGTTATCATGGTAACTCAATGTAATAATGGATGTTTATGAAATCCATACCGTCGTTCAGAGTGAAAAAAGACAAGTTTTATGCAGATATTATCGTTTTCAAATTAAATCGAATTGAACCCTGATACTAATACATGGAAACTAAGGAGAAAACAACATGCTTCCCACATAAGAAGGAAGAAATAATGGAAATATGTATTAAGCTTTGCAATATCAAACGACCGTCAGCCCTAACCCGAGAATAACGGGAAATTTAACTGTCATTTCTGTCGAGCGAAACAGCATTAATTTGTTACTGAGTTATAACTAAAGGCTGTGGCCTGACAACTTTTGCATGATCAGCTCTGCCAGAAAATAACGAGAAATCTTATCTCCGCCAAATTTTCATTTCTGTTTTTTTGTTTTCATGTTTTCTTCAAAATAGAGAGATTAACTACAGCAGATGTTAAACAGAAAACATCGACAGAAATTTTGGCAACTACAACACCGAGAGAAACCTCAATAGTATCAGTATAAAATATTATCGGATTGGTGCCTTAGTTCTACAAAGAGCGGCAGATTTCTACACCCGTACCTCGGTGTTAGGCTTATTGGAAATTTAAGCTTAAAGAATAAGTCTGTTTCTCCATAACAAGCCTGAAAGCACTTTCAATTTGCTATTCCTGAACAGGCTCATGTATATTTTATTATTGATCAGGATTTAGTCTTAGATTTAACTGAAATTCATTAACAAGAAAAGCACATCTTGAAAAGGACAGAAAACAAGAGGAGGACCTTTTTACGTTCCCATAAAAGAAAAGGATTTAAAAAAAAAGATAGCGCATGGGTAAATAAGATAACTTTGTTCGAAAGCTAACCGTGTAAAGGGAAAAAAGAGCTATATATCGATAAAACTTGTACGAGATCATTTAAATGAAAGCTATTCAGCTATAGTTGTACTTAGTATACAAATGCACTGTTTGTCAACGTCCTGACATGAATTTCACTTTACACGATATATTTTTAGAAAAAAAGGAAATTGATTTCACTTGCGAGCACTTCATATAAGATGCTCCTTCATGTTCCGTGGAGATGCGTTCAATTGCTTATACAAGAACCTCATATTAAGAACTTTCAAGTTGAGCTAAACAGCGGTTTCAAAAGAAAGAATTTTCCTTGTTTACTGAAGAGGCTGTATTACGTTTACCTAATAGTTTGCACGTAAAAGGTGCTTCACAGTTCAGATGTTAAATTGCGTCGCCCGGGGGGACTGCGTAACATCACCTTTAAATCAGATTAAAATGCAACTCACGTACAAGAATATTTCAGCAAAAACAACAGATCGAATATAAAACTATGATAACATAAACTTGTCACTAGTCTGCCAAAACTTCATTAGCTGATCGCTCCGTCTTTGACCAAAATAGCACTGAGTGTCCAAAATATCTCTCTTTTAATGTTGTGTACAAGACGCCACAGAAAGTACTTATCACTTCTTCACGTTAAGCATGTCACTTCCTATTCAACGTAAGATATGTCAACACGCATATATGATAAGTAAGTCTCCATGGCTACAGTAAATAAATGAATGCAGATCATGACAAATATTTGTATCTAAATCAATGAGCATTGACAGAAAAGGTTGTCCGGCCGAGCTTTTAAATATTTTTTGCGTGTCCCAACAATTGAGAATTCGAATACTTTGGTTTGAGTGTGCTCGTGACAAAAGATGTTTCTAAGTTTGTTTTTCGTTTCTAATGAAAGGTCTAAGTTCGCCAAGTTGTGATTCATGTCTTAAAATAATCCGCACCAGTGTTGTGGGTGGCGGGGGTGTGCAAAGTGTAAATAATAACAATCGATAACTTTGCTTGCGTCATTCTTATCTGATTGATGGGTAAAAGATAGCCGCTTCTGTATGTTCGGGAAGAAGGAAAAAGAAGAGCACACGAACACCATGAAATTGCTACCAAAGTAAAGAAAGATATTCGAGAGAAGATGTTCAAAGAGAAGATAGGTTCTTAAAATAACGTGGTATGTAGCCTAAACATCATAAATGTGTGTTTTAGTGTTCAGGGCTTGCTCAGAACTTTTATTATGCCGGTATGAAAAGAAATTTTTGCGAGAGTTCAATTTTGCGGATCGGCGATTTTTTTGTATTTTATTGGGACTCATTTTTGCGACTGTAAAAGAACTGTTTTTTTTTTCTTTGCTGGGTATTAAGTTTTGCGATTTTCAGGAAGTTTCCCTAGTTGGAATTACAACATTGCATTTTTTATTACCCTACATGCAATCACCAAGTGAAACAACATGCAGAGATCTAATCAGCGTCTCTCTACGGGGCCGTAGCCAGCATATGAGGCAAACCGAGGTACTTGCTTCAGCCATTTTTTCGTGATCTCATGCAGGGTTGTGTCTAAATGCAGTCATTATGAACACTCTAAGTACCTAGGAAGAGAATCTAACCATGAACGTTGCCTCAGCCCTGACCCTGCTCTGTTACAACTACATCTTGCGCTACTGTGACTGACTGCTCTTGCAACGGATTGCCGATTAGCAATCTGTACGGTACCACTTGATGTTGATTATCACACCTGTAGTGTACCGAGGGCAACTTCGTCGTCTTGCAGAGAAATTTTTGACGTGAACTTTTCTTTGCGGGTCGTAGGGTAAAAAAGAAAAAGAAAAAGAAAAAAAAAAAGAAAACGAAAAAATCGCAAAACTTCAAAACCGGAAAAAAGTTTCGCGCCACACGGTATATGTGTTCCCATTTACGATCATCTTAAATGTAACATCCCCGGTGTGGATTCCCAAGCTCATTATACACTGTCGCGAATTTAACTCTCGATCCTCTTCGTTTTAAAGATGAAATTGAAACTTAGGTTTGATATCAAATTTGTAAGGGTGGCTTTTGTGTACAAAGTTAAAGAAACTTCTAACGACCGGATGTAAAGATATATAATTCTTAATTATCTGTTGTCGACTCAGATACTAACACAAATACAACCTCAGGATCCGCCCACCTTTGTTCCCAGTGCCTCTCTTCGATCGGTTGGCTATTTTTGAACAATGCCATTACTATTTACTGATGTACGGTACGTAACCAGGACATTTTTCCCAATTTTACAAGCATGATCCTGGTTCATATGATTAATTAAATGCTGTCTTGGTGGTAATGCCGGTTTCCAAAATATCTCGCATTTAAATCACATGACGTCGCAAAAAATACTCATCACTTCTTCACGTACGCGCAAACCATGTTATCTCATATTTGACGTGAGAAAAGTAAACATGCATACAATAATCTTAAGGAAATCTTTGTCTTTACCTCAAAGAGCACCGTCAGAAAAGGATGTCCGAAGGGAGGAAGTAAAAACGCGAAGCAAGTTTAATGAATTGCGTTGCCACCATTGAAGACGAGCTTTTAGATATTTTTTTGTGTGTTTGTTCTAGCAATTGAGAATTCAAATACCAAGTTGACAATTTATTATAGTCAACGCGTACGATAAGCAATGCTTTTGTTTGACTTTGTTCGTGACATCAGATGTTTCAATATTTGACTATCTTCCTAATTTAAGGTTTAGGTGATGGGATCGGGAGTTCTCCAGCGTCACGTCTTAAAATAATGCGCACCAGTTTAGTGGGTGGCGGGGGTGTTGTAGAAGTCGTAAATTATCATTTCATAGCTCTGTTCGCGTCACTCTTACTGAATGTAGACGATTCACGAACAAGTTGCAGAAATCGCCGGCGAAGTAAAGAAAGATATTCGAAAGAAGATATTCAAAGAGAAGATGGGGTCCTATAATTAACGTGCTTGGTATGTAGCCAAAACAGAACAAATTAGTCTTTAATTCAGGGCTCACTCAGTGCTTTATTATCATATGTAATCCTATATTTAGGTTCATTCTAAATGTAACATCGCTGTGTCGATTCACAAGCGTGTTACTTTTTCGCGAACTCTCCATTCCGTTGAAGATGAACTGAGTAGATACTTGGGTTTAATATCAAATTTGTAAGAGTGGCTTTGTGTCAAAAATTTAAAGAAACTCCTAACGACCGGATAAAAAGAAAATTCTGAATTATCTATTGTCGACTCAGATACTAAAACAAAGCAGTGCTGATTATACCGCCTAAGGGTGCGCCAACCTTTGTTCCCAGTGCCTCTCGTGGTTTATATGATTTCAGTGGTCATATCTGACAGGAAAATGAAATAAAATGTCATTCTGATCCTATGATAGATTTTTTCGTTTTCTGTCCCGCTCAAGATCAAGAACACTTGTTAGACTTTTGGACCGAAATTTTCTCAGAGCCCCAGGTCGATCCCACATTAATGTTTGATGCTGCTTTTGTTTGAAACGAGTATAATATAAAAAAAGGGTCTGCTGTGGATAACAGGGTTGAATCAGAAAACAAAAGTGCTTAATCAATGATGCATTCGCTTGTCACTTGTGTCACCGAATTCTGTCTGGCGACGCTGGACAAACTCTCCACCCATCCCCCCTCGTTGTCTCTTGCAAGTGCACGCATATATGATATCTAACAGCAATTTATTGTCACAGGACCCCGCACTGAAATGGGTTATTCTACAGACCAGGATCGCCCTGAGAAACTGATATTGGTCATAAAGTAGTAATTAAAAGAGATTACTTATTACCGGTATCTTCATGGTATCAATACCGGCAATTTCATGTAAATCGCTATATGATGATCACGTTTCATGAATGATTCAATTGTCGCGCCACACATTTCGCGAAACGTCTCGGCAGGGTACCCCGCATTTTAGGTAACTGTTTACTGCGTGGAAAATAATCAAATTTAGGTCAGTTATAATCATGTAGATACGCACTGAGAAAATAGTATTTAAGCATTTCAGAGCAATACGTTGATTAAGAAATAACTGAATCTAGTTCTATCCTATTTCTGTGTTACAGGGTCAGTTTTCGATCATTGCAACGTAAAGAATTCGTAAATGTTTTGGCGAATGGGGCGGTGAAGCTTAAGTTCTGATACGAAAAAAAAGAGGTAAGTGTTTTTCACTTCATCTATTACCGTTGTAAGCCGTTATGTGTACTTTAAATTTTGTGCGTCGTTTGTGACTATCTGGGCTGTTTCTGGGTTCTGTTGATAAATTTAAAGTCGTTTTCGCTTTTGTCGAGCAAACCATAGTCGACACCCGAGAGAGGCGGCGAATTATAAAAAACATAGCAGTCTCTACTAGACGGAAATGCTTTTCATTTCAATGATAACGGTTATCACGTTTTCTAAAACAAAACGTTCCTTACATTCTCAGTGGTACATAATAATTACTTGATGAAAGCCAGTGAAGTTAACAAAGAAAGCAATAATAAATCAATTTGTACTGTCAAATAGTAAACGCCACTCCACTTGAGAATTATATTCTAATGTTGATTATTGTGTACTAACTATATTGTTTTCTCTTGGTGCGGTACAAGTTGATTTTACAGCAATAATATTAATTGTTTGTAGTTTCTGTCAGACACCGACAGCGTCTTCGTCTTCAGTTAGTTTTAGCCTTTAGCTAGCCTCAGTTTTTTGGTTCTTTTAATCTTTTAGACTCTATAGGCTATAGGCTTTAGGTACAGCCATGAATCCCAGGGCTAAAAATCATTTTAATACCATTCCGAGCCTTTTGCGTGACTGATACCGCAGTGATAGTGTGTATGTACCCACACCATATCGGCTTATAAATCTCGTGCAGAGTTTTGAAATATTTCTGATTATTCTAAAGCAAAGAGCTTAAGAACTTTGAGAACTTAAGCCGCAGACAAATCTAGAAAAAAAAAACTGATGTCATGTCACTCGCTGTTGTTTAGTTTACCAAATGTTTTCACGCTGAGAATGTTCTATATCTATAAATGGCAGGGGCTCACATTGATTCGATTACGTGACTTTTAGTGCACGTTTTGATGGGCAAACAGTAATTGCTTGATATTCGATTGACTGATGACAGCTAAACGTTTCCGTGAGATATTATTGACCAGATGCCAAATCAGTCGGGTTCTTTTCAGCGATTATTTTGCCCCGACATAAAATCAGTTCCCTTTATAGGGTGCAGGGTACTGGTGCGGAGGTTTTCCCAACAAAGTTTGAAACGGGTGGCCTGGGCCCCTTTCTCGAAAGTCCCGGTAACTTTGTAACGGAACCAAAGCCATGTTTTAACATCTAAATCAACTGAAGGGAATAGTAGAGCGGGAGTAGCTCAAAACCAGTCCATTCTGTTTCGTTTCCTGATACCTTTATTGTTTGAATTTCAAAAATATTAATATCTCGACCTCGAATGTAAACACGGCAAACAGAAAACAACGTTTCGGGACCGGTAACTACCGGTCCTTTGAGAAAGGGGCCCCGGATCTGCACCCAATAGACATCGTTTTGTTATAGAAAAGATAACCCTTAAATCTGCCATCCATAGAAAATGTTAGCCCTTTTACATACCGACAAAAGACACAGAAGACACACCACATCCTCTTTCTATAACCTTGGACTGAGTATCTACTTAAAAAACTTCAATCACTTCAAAGCCGTTAGGTGCAATTGCTCTCGATATTTTGAATGGGCCTATAAAATACCTAACTACTTAGCGTAACGTGTTTCTATACTTCAGGCCGACGCATTCCACTGGATAGTTATTTATGCGGTGGATAGCGTTATACACCTTTTCTTGAATAACCCGGGCCAGTTCGTGAAATCCCTGCCCTTTTGTATACCTCCAGCCAGAAAAAGGTACCCCCTGCGGGCACAGCTTCGCCCGTATAGTCTATTTTGGGGATTATCCCCGGTTAACCCCGCCGGTGACTAGACTGGGAATAAAACGATACAATAGCAAAAAAGAGACAATAAAGATTATGCCTCGTAAGGTTGTCCGGACAAGCCATTTTTTGGAATATTGCTAGACCAGCCATCAAAACTCCATTAACTCCGACATCCAATTTCCGGCTTCCGTTTTGTAATGGGTCTGGAAGAGTCTGCGCTATATTATCAGGAAACAGAACTTTTACGAGAACAGTATTTTCCCATACGAATGTAAATATTAGTTGTTCAAAAGAAACCGCTGCAACAGTTTTCGACTTGGTTCTCCCTGATCTTAATTAATCAAGCTCCAAATACTGATTTTCATGCGTTCCTTTAAATGCTAGTTTGAGGGTTTGGTGGAATATTGCGAAGCTTTAAGTCGACTCGTTTTAATTTTTATAAGAATATATTTTATAAGGACTACAGAAGCCTGAAATTTGCGAAATTTTAAGAATATTTTAAGAATAAACTTGAGGCTGAGCGTGTGAAAATCATATAATTTTGTGTGTTGGAAATTTGCAACTACGATACAATTACGTAGTAGTAAATCATATAATATTCATCCTTCTCTAAACGGCGAAACTAGTTAAAAAAACAACAAAAACAGCACTAGCTGTATGTTCGATGTTATGACATTTCTGCCAGGAGTGTGAGTGATGTGCGTCACATCAGGGTTTATTGCTTGCAGTCTGGCTCGGAAATTACTTCAGCGCTATCAAAAGCAAAAGCCATACGCCATAATCTAAGAATATTCACAAGAATATTTTCAGCCTAAAATCGGCAGAAAAATAAGAATAATCAGCCTGGGCCGGAAAAACATAATACTCTTAAGGGAAAAAAGAGTGTAACGGCGCTACAAAGTAGCGATCCCAAGTGAAAATCGACTTTAGTTGAAAACACTAGTGGATGATGCGGCTGGATGCCAAAAACAATACATCGACTCTTCTGCTGGGTGAAAATTCTTTACAACAATTCCTGTCATCTTTGGTCTGCAAATTGCTGACCTTTTTCTCAATATAAGACTAGTTGCTTCATGCTTGCAGTATATTTGCCGGAAGTAAGACGGAACGACCGATACATGGTGCACGTTTTTAGCTATTTTTAGCTACCGAGGGTATGCATTTTACTGTACCAATAGGAAAAGACGTCTGTATCCTAAAGTAACTCGTTAGTTTACTTCCGACCTCAACTGTGTATTCCGTAGTTGATGATTTGTCAATTAATTCTCATCACCCATCTGTTTAGCAAAGTATTGAAGTTGTTAGGAGAATTAAGATTTTGGTTATTTTTGGGAATCATTTTAGTAACCATTTCATGGTGAAATGTGACACTTACCACAAGCATGACATATGTCTCCCATTCACTTTCTAACACCAATTTACATGTAAATTGATCATATAAATCGTATAAGAATGAGAGAAATTTGAATTTTCTATCACTCGTGATGCCCGCTCCAATATCCCTTATGATTAAAATTTCATAGATGTTACAAGTGATAAAACACTTAGAAACCTTTATACTTATAAATATAGTCTTTCATTAAAACGTGGAACTTCTCACGGCCTGTGGCTACGTGCACGAGTAACACGAGAGGCTGTTCGTTTTGTCCACATTATGGACAATGGTGAAAAATTTGAGCATAATAATTAATTTCCACGGCCCTAGTAGGTACTATTGCAAATAACGAAATTTAGAGTGACTTCCTGTTCACCTGCTAAAATAGTTTTAAAATACGTTTGGCTCGCTGTCCCTCATACATTAAGGCAGAGTTCACAAAAGGTGGCCAAGCATTCATTCGCCGTTTAAAACAGGTATCTATATTTATTCAAAGGAGAGCTTTTTAAGAAGCGTTATTAATAGAAGTTCTGTTTAATTTAGCCCAACTGTAATTTCGAGAGGAGTATGGTACACTTCGATTTCAACCAAGGTCAGCAAGACTGCCGAAGCATCTATCGGGTCGAAACAATTGTTAAAAGCTAATTAAAAAATCAAGACAAAACGAAGAACAAACTAAGTGCAAGGAACTAAAAAAATGTGTGGGCTGGCCTTACAGACAACCATGGATGATGACACGAAACCATCTCAAGACAAAATATGATTAATAGTTAAGTAATTTACAAATTTGGCTTCCCACCAAAGGCACGAAAACTGAATATTCTTCAATTCAAATGGAAAAAAAAAAACAATGAGCCACAAATATGTTTATCCCAACATGTTACTGACTTTCTCCCTTTCTGCAAAATTAATAGTTACGTTTCTACGGTTTTTCATAGTCCCACAGGTCCTCTCCTCTCCTGTCCTGTTTATCAGGAGAAACAACTACATTTTCGAGAGATTAAATTAGTTGCTTCTAGACATAAAGACGTAAAGACGTTTAGGCTGGTGTTCATAATTTGAAGCCAAGAACAAAAATCTTGAAAGGTTTGACCGATACAGTATTGAATCCCATGCACGAACCACAAAACAGATGCAGTAATAGCTTCCTCTTGGCTAAAAGATAACATTGTTTACTCGGGATAATGAAAAAGAAAATAATTTGTTAATTTTTTTTGGCCCCCCTTAAGGAGACTAATGAATCAATTGCCTTATGGAATTTCAATGTGGATAAAATGATTCGTAAAAGCGAAATTCAGGACAATTTGAATACTAAATATAGACAGGGTATAGTAACTGCTTTTGAATCCCAAATTTTCTTGGTAAACTCAACTTTTAGTGAATATGCTCGTCTTTAGTTCTTTTGTTTTGAACTGACGTAACTAGTTCATAAAAAAAGCTGTTTAAATTTTAATTTACTTTACATTTCTTTTCTTTATTGGACTGCTAGACCGACAAGGTAATTAAGCTAAAAGTTCCGTCGCTAAAAGACAATCACTTTATTATTTTAGTTTTGCTGCCCCGCGAAACTTTACTCACGTTTCTGGCTACGACATCCTGTCTATTTTATCGATGAGTTTATAAGTCTTCTGATCAAGATAAAGCTCTTGCCAACTGGTCAGCGCTTTCTCCGATCGCAATTTATATCAGTTTTGCATATTTATGCCTAGCAAGTTTATGCTGAGTCAAGCTGTATTTTGGCAAGCTTGTGGTCACACTAACATAGCTGCCATTTTCACCAGCACTTGTAAATTCATTGTGGTAAATCATGTAACGTTAAAAGACGTTAATTTATCCGCCTTATCTTTGTAATAGGCCTTTTTCGCTTATTACCTCGTTACTTCATTGTCAATCATTGTTAACTGTGTCGACCCAATTGCTTTCTTTCATTTTCGTCCTAATTATAGTTCTAATGGTAACGGCCACTGCCATGTACACTAAATTATTCATTATGTGACACGTGTGTGGGTCAAATGAACTGGTGCTGATGCCAATTGAAATCTAAACACAACGCTGTAACTATAGCTGCAGCGTTAACGCTGATGGCACAAGTTATGGCGTAACGCGTTTATAAACTGAACTGAAAAATGTCGCTTTGTGTTTAAAAAATTCTGGTAAGTCTGTGTTTTGAAAAGGACATGAATGAATGAACTCTATGCAAGTGAAGCTGTTTTGGTCTCGCGTTCTAAGTATGCCGCTTCCTCAGTCATATCGAATGTAGGCTCTTATACTGAATAGCGTTAAACCATGACGATATTTTCGCGTAGTTTATTCCCCATTTCCCCCCTGAAATTGCGAAAATTAAACCTCGATAAAAACAATAAATGGCTCTGTCTTAGGCAAGTGAGAAAAATGTAGACCATTACACGATTCATCTGTTTTCAAATCTTCACCAACGTACTTTTAACATAGGGAATACACTTTGTCATAAAAAAGAGTCGTGTGAAGACTCAGATTTGACTCAATAAGCCATCCAGTGAGTACTTCACTCTGATATTTTCCGTTGACTAATTCATCTCTTTTCTTTATCTTCTTCAGGGGTACCCAAGATGACAAACGTTACTCCAACTAGCGAACCTGAAACAAGTGTCCCCGAAGTGGAACCCACGTTTGAAGTTGCCTTCGAGCCCCTGCCACATTGGGACCAAGCGAGGGAAACATGGCAATGGGCCTGGGACCTTCACTGGGCAGGGCTTGGTTGCATGTTTGCTCTTCTCGCGCTATACGCGCTTTGGTCCCTCATTGACTTGGCGGCAAGCAAACACAGACGAAAACCTCTCCTTGCGTTGGCAATAAGCTCGCTTCTTCTTCTATTTGGATCCACACGAGCTGCGTTCTTTTTTATCAACCCCTACGAGTCCGAAGAATGTTTCTTACCAACTGGCACTTGCCCAGTGATATTGACCAGGACATTGTTTGGTATTGCCCTACCGTGCATTACCGCCTCGTTCTTCCTTGTCCACTTAGCGTTTCTCCAGTTGTCAAAGTTAAAACTCTACCCTGGAAAGTTACAGAGCGTCAAGTTTGTGACTTGCGTTATCGCATTCCACTTTGCGCTCACGCTGATAGCAGAAGTCATGATATCAATGTACGCGGACTGGAAAGCGTTCAGCATCGTTTGCGAGACGTTTTTCATCCTCCTAAGCTTCATACTGTCCGTGAGTTTTATTTACAGTGGAAGAATCATTCTCAAATCTGTGCATGAATCACGGTCGTCAGTTCGCCGCTTTAGCGGCCTAAATGGAAATTTTAGACTCAACCCACCTCCAAACGTGGCGAAACTCGTCAAGATAACTTACATAACTGTATTCCTGGGCATAACCTGTGTTGTGTTGAAGCTGTACTCGATATTCGTTTTACACAACATGTATTCTAACGACGGAGCTGCCATACCCAAACCGTGGCCTTGGCTTATATTCGAAACGTCGTATAGACTTGTAGAATTCGGGCTTGGCTGTACAATGGCTTACGTAAACCCGAGACAAGCTTCCTACAGGAGGAGGTCCAGAAGTGGGATATTTTTGATGCAATGCAAGTTAAGAGCAGGGTCGTCCTTGTATATACAGAATAACCAGAGCAGTGGGGACAGTGGCGATCTTGCCTCCGCGACTCCTTCCGCGCGAAAGTCTGTGCCTACAGTGGAACTGGGGACTGTGAACGAGGGAGGGAATTTCTCCTTCTTTGAGGGACAGGATAAAAATGAATCACAGTTGAGACCAACTTAAGTTTTTCACGAGAACCTCTCTTCTGTCACCTTACTTTGAAGAGTAAAGGAGAAAACGAGAACACTGCGCTTACTAAGAGGGAAACATTTTGTCCTTCATCTGTTAACAAACAATTAGAAAGAGAACGATACGAGAAGGGCCAAGTCCAGCTCCTACAGGTTGACGCGCGAAATCACCCAAGTGAAGAATCTCAACCTCTCTATCAACATGCTCGCAGTAGTAGTGAAAAGAAAGAAAATGTAACTGATTCAATCCTCGGCCAAATAAGACCTTTTGACATTAGCCATTCCTCCAGTAAAGGCATTTAACTTTGTCTTGTTTATGACGAACATCGCGTCAGATTAAACCACCTTGACCCCAGGAACCCTTTCCTTTGCCTCCCTTGACGTTGAGGAGAAACACCCGTCTTTCTCCTCAAAGGAGAGAGAGCCCGGGAAACAGAATGCCGGACGTTGTTATTTCCCACGGACCTTTGACCAATTCCGTTTGTCGAACTGACATCTGAAGCGATGGATTACAACTAGATTACATTTGAACTGTAGTGCATTCTTCTATACGAATAACCAATTACCCAGCGTGCGGGCTTCTCTAATTAATTTCCTTGTAACGCAGGCTAGGGGGTCAACAGCCACTAAGCATAGCCGAAGAAAAACGACTCGACAAGAGCAACGCAAGTAGCACACCGCAAGAGCGGGACAGGTCATGTGACCCAAAAACCACCATTGACTAAGCCCTATACTTGATGGCTAAAAATGAGTGATAGTTTCGCCCGGCAAGTCTAGAATATGAATTGATTCTGTACCAGCACGTGGTACGTAGTACATACATTGATACATGGTACATGCATTGATTCGGTACCAGAATGTAACGTGGCTACACTTAAAATCCAATTTGTCTTATATGCTTCTGGTCTGAATAACCAGCGAAATAACACAACCCCGATATAAAGTGCACCGTCAACTCGGAAAAGCAAAAGAAAGCGAAGCCAAAAAGAAAATTCCAATTATTACATAACAATGTCGTTCGACTATATGCTCTTTCATATCAAAGATTTCCATACATTTACAGTTAGTTTGCCGCTACATTATGATGGATTTCTTAATTCTCCCCAGCTATTTCCTTCACAGTGTATCGACGTAATAAAAAGAAAGTAGATGTGAAGCTTTTAATAAAGTGTTTTAAACTGTTCATTCGCCTACATAGCATCTGAAAATACCTTAAAATTCCAGTTTTAAGCGGTGGGTTGGTACAGCTTTTATTTCATAAGGGGTTTTGGGTGGGCTCAAGGTGATTCCTCACATTTGCATTGCGCATCCTTACTGCGCATAATTTATGGCGTCATTTGCGCGCGCTCGTGCACGCGCACATTGAAAACATGGCGGATTTGCCTCGATATTGAGTTCTGTCAGTTGAAAAATGGCTATAGCTCACTAACGAGCTGGGGCACCCCAAATTTTTTTCCAGTCATTTTAATCAACTCATCATTAGCTTTGCGTGAGAGAAGACTGATCTGATTTCTATTGTTGAAAATTGAATAAATAAGGAAAATAGCAGCTGCACTGTAGTCTTCTATTTTGCAGTTTGATAGCCGTGGCAAGCAATTTGGTTCCAATATTTAACAAGGATTCAGCTGTCTGTCAAAATGAAACTTAAAAAGTTTGTGTCCGACACAAGTATTGACTGTAGTTTGAAGCGTGTTTTCATGAGTCTGGGCTCACAAAGAGTTTATAATAACTTGGAATGCGTTCTTGTAATAAGCTTTAAATAATGCTAAAATGGGAGATTTTCAATGCCTCACTACTTCTTAACGAGCATGGACACCCTTGTTTATTTTATTATTAAAGTTCTCATATGATAAATATTCATTGGACAAAGTTTGAACAAAAATCTATTGACAGTTTTATTTCAGGGGAATCACCTTAAACGGGCGACGGAGGAGGGGCTTATAAGCAGTATGAAAGTTCTGATAACACCAACATCCAGCAGAACTAAGAAGAAGGTACTACTCCCAAAAGGTACTGCTAGGTGTGTGTACTCTTGAGCACCTTTAGTTATCATTGTAAGGCCGTCATTTTCCAGTAAAATAACCGTCACACCAACTCCCATCTGCTAGTATTGTTGTTTCTTTTAGTGGTGTCCACCGCTTACCAAAATTCAGATTTTGGTTTGGAACTTTACTACCTCTCCCATTATCATGGGGTTTTAAACGTATGCGTGCGGCTAGTCGGTATACCTACGTTATCGCTTTGAACTCGTGTCAAAATACAAATTCTCCTCTCTGGTCTGCACATATTTCTTGTTGTATTAGTTAGGACAATTCATATCAATGTTATGATTATTTCCCCTTGGTGATCAATACCTTAAATCCCCGTGCATATGTGCTCAAACAAGAACTGATAGTTTGAGTAAAAACTCTGGCGTTTGCTTGTCTATATGTGCTGTATTTTCAGCAGACATTTCGTTTCCACGCGTCCTCTCTACTCGTTTAATCTCTGAATATGCCAGAGAGTCGCGCACTTTTAAGTGGATTATTTCTGAAGTATATCGATGGTCGTTCCGACAATCTTCGGAATTCAACTCGGCAGTGGTCCCTCACTCGGCCCAAGCCTGTGCGAGTTATGATCCATCTCGAGATTAACTCTAAAGCGCAACCATTTCCAACAAGAAACATGACAAACTTGAAGGTTTCTCTGTCGCTCAGGGGCTTTTTCCAGAAAATCAGCTGCATATTCGGAGAGGCGGGGGGGGGGGGGGGGGTGGGGTGGGTGGGCACGATTAACCACTTCTGACTTGCATATGTTCACTAACGAGTGCTTCTAGAGATGATCACAAGAATCATCCGATAGCAATGCTCATTTCATCTCGATACTGTACTTTTCCGGGGAGTGAGGGGTGGGGAGGTTAATCGAATATAATCGGGTGATCTTCGGTTAATCGTCGGTTATGCTCCAACGACGCACAGGTCGAAGCACCATGGCGTGATTTTCGGACTTGACAGAGCGCTCTGAAATGATCATTTTCAGCCGGGGTACTTTCAGGACGCAATCAATGCTTTCTAACTATGTTAAATTATCCCGAAGGAAGCAAAACAATGCACTGTCACTCTTTGACAATCTTAATTATCGTAGAGCAATTTAGTCGGTTACTATCGGAGTTGATAGCACTGATTAAGGATAACTTGACAAACCTTCCCCTGGTCGGATGAGCCTGTGTACACCGCCCTCAGCTGTACACAAAGGTTCGATAGTTGCTTATGGTTTGATCGGGCACTCTCGGAATTAATCGACAATTTTGCGTTTTCTTCTCAGCAATCTCCGACTGTAGCCTCGACTTGCCACAACTCGACTTCTACTTCTATAAAATGAGCGACGAAGTCGCGATAGGTGAGCGACGGTTTCCGCCCGACTATCAAAACAGCGGAAACGGACTCTGAGAAAGTCCAACCGGCCAGCTTTTAGTCGGGAGCTGTCGGATTTACTTAAGAAGCGTCGGATAACCTTCGGCTAAGTCGGTTAGCATCACACGTCGTGGTCGGATGCTTTCGGAGTTGAGCATAAACGAACTACTATTCGTCGGTTTTTTTCCATTGAGCCCCATTATGGAGGTTCTGAACCTCACATTTTCTCTTTAAATTTTTCTTTCTTATGTTTCTTGTGCTTCTTTTCCTTTTTCTCCTCATCGACTTTAGTCTTCTTCCTCTTTTCCTTCTTTCTTTCCTTCTCTTTCTTTCGTTTCACGCCGTTCGTTTGGACGGCTTCGTGTTCAACCTGTTCTCTGCTGCCGCTGTGACCTGCATCGTAAATGTAAATAAGAAGCATATAAGAAGTAGGCAACTAATTAACCCGACTTGTTCATCATAATCAGAGTTAAACTTTTGTTTCCACAGTATATAACCCGCCTAGGGGAGCCCGGGGGGGGGGGGAGCTCGTCGTACCTTTTAGGGGTAAGGTAAGGCGGTTTTGGTCCCTGTTAGGATGTTAAGCCTCCACATAACAGGATCTTGGTACCTCCCAGGGCTTCTTTTCAAAATTTCCGACGAGCACGCCCGTCCTTTTATAAGGAAGTCTTCCCCCCAGGGACGGGAGTAGGAGTAATGATATTGATTTTATGTGTGTGAAACCCCCTTCCTTGCCCATCAACCCGGTTTATCATTTTGCGCCGTGACTCAAACACTGTACAAGTACACTGATATGCATTTTAGGGTTGCATGGGCAATGTGCAAAAGAGTCAAGCTGAGTGCTTTGTGTAAATTGTTACACTTTTCTGGTGCATTGGAGCACAAGACACGTCATGTTACTGGGAACTGAGATAATAATTCCTGACTGTTGACAGAAAAAAATGGTCTTACCTTCACCTGTTAGGATGATTGAGTATCCAGACACTGCTGCTTCTGCTAAGCGGTCCAGCTCTTCATCATTGGTATCGCTGAAAAAGCAATACAAATAGTATTCAAGATGTCTATTTTCTGCTGAGGTATGGATATAAGTCAAGAATGAAGGACACTAGCTGCAGTAAATGAAATGAACACGTGACCACATCACAATATTATTGTAATTGCATTTATTAAGCAATTGATATTTAAGCCGAAAAATCTACTTTTAAAGTTGTTTTCAAAATCTTTCTTCGGGTTAAATTTTAAACTGCAATTACAATATTATAGAGATCGTCACATCTTGTATTACCACGGTTCACATCAATCTCATTCTATGTACATGTTTTATTTCTTTCAGAGGTTAAAATGAATTTGGCCTGCTCCCAATGTATGGGTCATCATAGGTCAGTTGGTAGAACGCTGCATTGCTAACGCTGAATTCCTGAAAATGTCTTTCAGGAACTGCTTAAATTGTGATTACAACCGTGCAGATAGTAACATCTTCATTCCACTTAATTTATTTCTGAAGCTCCAGGACATGATTGTCATTCTATTGATCTCAGTAAACAGACATATGTCTCGGTGCAATCAGTTCTTCCCCCATCCAAGAGATCTCTGAGATTAGATCAAAAAAATTCCCACACTCACACTGATAATGTACATGTAGGATGTTTGATAAGATCTTGGGAACATCCTTGTTATAATCAAGGATCTTACATTACTTGCAAGGCTATAACACTCCAAATACAAATTAGTTATAATAGGTAAACATAATAAGACTACGTGCTTCCCATTTGGAGACTGAGTCGAATTTTGCAGGTAGGGGAATTTTTTGAATTCATTTGTTTGAAATCCAAATTGGACCAGGATGTAATCGTATTTACTGATATTTACATTGTGCACACTGAACTGCCCAAAATAGCTTGTCAGTTTGGACCTAACCCAAATGAAGAATTTATTTGGACAGCTTCCAAAATTAAAATAATAACAATAATAATAATGGCATCCATGCTTGTATGGGATTATGGGCTGAACACTACCTTTCACTACTGCTTGAAATGTTAATCTTATTCTTTTTGCTGACAGTAGAACTGGATTCTTCCAGTAATCTGTGATTGGATGTCAACAGCAACCTGATCCCAGAAGATTCATGTGAACTGTTGTCATGTCCATATGGTAGACGTTCAACTTCTTGAATGCTAACATGACAAAGAGAAAATTTATTGACACATACAAAGCATCAAGCTTTTGGCAAAGTGTATAACATCAGTGATATCATTTCACTTAGGTACGAAGCAAGAATGACTGCAGTCCCCAAGCCTTAAAAGGAAATAGCCGGCAGGCAGGCTGTTGCTGTGCTTGAAAACCAAGGGGAGCTTCTGTTAGGGAGGCCCTTGGCTACCAGCTACTACCAGTTGATACCAAGCAAGGCCCCCTGGGTCTAACCCCAAGGGGGGGGGGGAGGGCTGGGGTGGGTCACAGAGAGAGGCATTTTTGACGGTAAAACTGGTCATTTTCTTTGCAGGACAGCCTTAGCCTACCATCCCCTGCAGGCTTAGGGTCCTGTAGCCAGCCAGCCACACAAAAGCAAGGTAGGTCAGTAAGCTGTGTAGTGACAGACTGCCTGACTGATTGAGTGAAAAAGTCAATGAATTTTCTTGGAAGAGTAGTAGAATGGTTGTGTTGAAATTAATACAGTTTTCATAAATCTAGCCTGCGTCGCAGACAGTCTAAACCGCCGGTGTAGTCTGTCTGTGCAACGGCTCCCAAAAGCTTGTTCTGATATCCCGCAGTTTGTGTATCCATTTTTGATTGGCTAGTTTCTTATGCACTTTCTGATTGGATAATTCTTACGAAAGCGATCACGCAACTATCACGTAATGCTAAAAATAATTGTGTGCAGGTTTCCCAAGAACATTTGTACATTTGTACATTATTAAATGTCAAAACTACTTCGAGTTGGAAATAAGATGTCTGTAATAACAGAAGAAGATTGGCAAAAAGAGTTTAAATCTGTGAGAGAGCAGTTTGAAATCGATAATCTTCTACCTGAACAGGAAAACTCACTTCGCAAATTTCTTGGAGGTCAAAATGTTTTTGTAAATTTGCCGACAGGCTACGGTAAATCTTCCGTTTTCCAGTGCCTTCCGATCGCTACTGATGCTCTGTTCGAAAAGCCTCATGGTTCTAATGTTCTCAGTGTAATATCGCCATTGCGATCACTTATGGAAGACTAATATTCTCTGGCGAAGCCGCACAAAGATAAATATGACAACCGTGATAAGAAGCAGCATAACTTGCAACAGTCAATTAAACAGCTGGGCCCGGCATAATAATACAAAATGCAAGTAACCAACATGTTTGCAGAATATTTCACACTTTTTACCTCCAGAGCTAACATTTAGAGAGCTTAAAACATATCCTGCAGTACAAATGAGCCAAAAAAAAAAACTAGCATGTTTCAGAAAAGAGAGGTGTCAAACTCTTACAAATTACACGTGGATAACAGCAGAAACCACACAGACCTATGACCTCTAATGGCTCTACACTGGAAATGTCCTCCTAAAAACACAGGATTATTGCTTAACAAAATATTCAAAGATCCCCCTATCATATCATACAAAAGGGGCAGATGCTTAAAGATATACTAGTTCAAGCAAAACTTTCAAAGCGGCTATTACACGTGGATAGGAGTTGTGCAGGCCTGTCACTCTATTGTTAGCATTGCGTGATATATTTCGCAAGAATATGACCAATCACAAGGCACGTAAGAAACTAGCCAATCAGAAATGGATACACAGATCCGTGTATCCATGCGAGAAATCAGAACAAGCTTTTGGGAGCCGTTTCGCAGACAGACTATATCGGCGATTTTATGGCACGTCCGGCTGCAATGCAGGCTACATAAATCCAGACATAAATTATATTTCATAAATTACCAGATGTAGTTCTTGTCCAGAAATTTTGACAGCTTCTTCGCAACATGTTGTCTAAACTCAGGTGTTATCAATTCCGATGTTGAGGAAGCAATGTCCTCATCCTCCCGCCAGTGTCTTCAGTAAACAACCACAACAACAATTTAAAAAAAACGTCAATGAAATGAACTTGAGATTAAGAAAAAACAAAGAGTCTCACATTAGGTAGCTTAAGCAATGACGACCTCAATGCCAACGCCAAGGAAGATGCCAAGTCAAAAATGAATTTATATTTTACAGCAAAATTCACAATTGTCTAGATCTGTTTGGTATGCCAATGGCTCTAAAAATGTTCTCAGGCTAAATATGCAATGACAGCATTTAATTCCAAATGGAAATACAAAAAATAAGCCATCATTGTTCGCATTCCTCAGACTACGTACAGAATTTTGTCATGTCATGTTCTTGTTTTGCAGAAGACGGCAAAGAAATGTATAAAGATTTATGCACGTGCACAGCTATTGTTGTGCTCATTAAATCTTTTGTTTGGTGATGTTCTTGTTGCCATCTAGATCGTGGTTTGCTTAAGCTCCCTATTTTGAGGTGAACAGAAAACAACCTCATCACTGCACATTGTATGGTCCTTCTCATTCCCTTGAGATCCCCATGCTCTTCTCTAAATTAGTAAATCCATTCCTTAGGGAGGGTCGGGGAGTAGAAGAGGGGGGGAGGGTATGGCGTTAAGCTGAAGTAAATTGCACATTCACTGGATCTATATATACATACATGAGCTAGTATGTCTCTCTTAATCCTTAATTATTTGGTCTACTCTATCCTTCTTTATTTGCTTTCGTTAATCTTTAAAATATAGGAAATTAAACTTAAAGTTTTTCATTACAAAGTTCACTGACCTCAAACTTGGCTTAGATTTTGCAGGTGAATGGGAACTGCCATTAAATTTAACGACCTCTATGAAAGAAGTTAACGACAAAGTGAGTTTACAGATATAAAATTATTTTGCTCTTACCATATCTCACCTGAGTTAACAATGTCAGTTATGACAGCAAATTTCTCCAAGTCTTCTGCCTCGGAACTTTCACTTGAAGAGGCCATGTTGAATGTTAGACAAGACTACCCCCCAAGAAAATGAAATTTTTGTGTCTTGAGAACGAGGCTATATTCAAACTTACTCTCTCCCGGTCAAAAGAGCGCAAACACTGTCAGAAAATAAGAAAAACATAGAGGCTGATGATTAATTTTTACGGAGAAACAACGTTTATTCAGTCACGTCGTTATAAATGCATGAAAACATGGTTTAGCTGGGCGGATTTGAAATTTAAAGTCAACAAAGGTCATGGCATCTAATGTACCGTATAGCATGAAAAATGAGCTGTTGAATTCAGCAGACGAGGAGGACAGCGACGTTTCCGAAATAGCAACACGTACAAGACGATCAAAGAAGAAGGAACGAGCTCCTAGACCTTTAGAACCCAATGTTGAGGTGCAGAATAATCTTGAACATGCTGAAAGAAGCGGGGAAGTAAGTGAAGACAGAGATCTAGGGTATGGAGGTGTATGGTCGGCAAATAAGGTAAACCTCAACTCCAAATTACGTTGCTTCTTGTAGAAGCCTGTAGAGGTGTAGTGACTGTGACTGTGAATGTGCGTTTGTTGTACAGGTTGAAACGTATTTTTAGGTGCACGTTGCGCTGTTATCTCTGTCGACTTACAGCAAAAATCTTTAATTTCGATATTTAAGGTATCTTCTCGGTTTCTTCTTTCTTTTTGTAATAGTCTTTATTTATTTATGACTAACAACTAGTAGGCGTGAAAAACAGAGTTTCAGACTGTTCTATTTCTGGACATGACTGACTAGAAGTCGTGACGCATTCTATGCTAATCTACTAAAATACTCTTGAAAACTGAAATTTTAACATCTTGTCGTACCTTACTTGCTGCCAGTACATCTCCAACTGCTGTGTAAATAAATAATTTAATTTAATCTATAAAATATTCATATTAACATGCTCAGTCAGTTTATGTTCTATTTCTCACCCCTCCTTCTCTCTCTGTGGCTGTTGAAGAAGTACTCTTATATTTCTTTTATTGTTCTTCTCGTATTGTTTTCTTCTCGCTCCGGTTTAGCTATAGTCTAGCACTTATGCAGCAGTCATATCCCCCCACCCCCTCCCTGGGCTGTCCCCTGGGCATTAGAGATTTTGAATTTTTGACTGGTCAAATTTCCACCTCTTGGGACAAAAGTGATGTTTATACTTAATAATCCAATACCCCAACTCTAGAACATACATAAGAAAAATTATTTGTGGAAAAGAAAGAAAGTCACCCTTGAAGGGCCCACTTGCAGCTTCCATTGTGCCACGAATAATTCTTATATATATATTATTAAACCTAAAAACCTTTAAACTATTAAAAAAAGTAAAATAAGAAAATAAAATAAAATAATTAAAAAAAAATAGATAAATAAATATTAAAAAACTAGAAGTGACTAAAATTTCACAAGTGAAACTTTACATTATCTTCAAATACTGTACAAACCTTTTAGAGATACTGCTTTTGATCCACAATGTAATATTACCAAGAAGGGTATTGTATGTTGATACCTTCTGTAATGCTGTGATCACCACAACCTCATTGAAGGCAACTTGTTCAAATCCCGCTTACCCCTCCTATAATAGTATCGAATTCCCTACCCATTATCAACCACTGGCTCTTCCCAATTGAATCCCCGGAGATGGGCACATTGACTAGTCAAATCATTTTAAAAAATCATCAAGTTGAAACAATCATATGAAAGTCTTGACCGTGACTGTGTTTGGATATCTGATCTTGATTTTTATCACAATACTGTAAATGTTTTCTGCTTAGTTTTAGTTTCGATTGAGAAGATATACTCATTCAAGACAGTTTTTCCACCAAATTTCCAAACACATTGAATTTCATTGAAACCCCTTGGCTACATTTTGTGTATGTGTGATATTTACAACTCTTTTCTTGGTGTTTGGAAATGTGGTTAAACACGGTCTTTCGTATTGATTTATTTATTGATGTATTACATTCATTCAATGATTGTCAAGGGTTGTCAAGTCTTAGAACCTGGCAGCAAAAGGCGTTTTGTTCTCAGCTACAAGTATGGTGTACCACAAGTTCCTGCTCAAGAAAAAATCTACTGTGAAGTCGTGGGTGGCAAATATTGTGGCAATCCTTGAACATGATCACTTCTGTGCTTTTGATTAGAAGTTATATCAGCCTGTAGAGGAGTTTGATCTGAGCAGGAGTTTGATCAAGATTATATTTTACTAAATAAATATGATGAGCCACTAAATCATTTTGATCTTATTTTGTAGTTTCAAGCCTCATCAAGCTCATATGGTGCAAATTCTGATAGGAGAAAAACAGAAAGTGTTGGGTAT
Organism: Orbicella faveolata; assembly: GCF_042242905.1. Classification (NCBI taxonomy): domain Eukaryota; kingdom Metazoa; phylum Cnidaria; class Anthozoa; order Scleractinia; family Merulinidae; genus Orbicella; species Orbicella faveolata. Next base: position 6,486,614 of record NW_028301577.1, read on the forward strand.
GTGTTAAAAGCTACCCTTCAGGCCTAATGGAAAGATTTGAGAGGGGGAGCTATGAATGATTAATTTTAAAAACTTTCTACAGAACTGTGTTCTTTTGTGAGATATATCACTCTGTACAATACAGAGTTCAGATGCATGTACAATCATGTAATCTTGCAAAATCTGTATACTATTATATATATATAGTAAGAAACTTATAACCATGTGCTAGAAGAGCAACAATATACAACCTCAACGAGGAGAATTCAAAATGTTTACCATGCGAGGATTCCGACCTGAAGGCCACTTACTATAAGCAAATTCTTTGCAAATTGACCACTGGCATTTAAAGGTTTTCAAATAGTTACTAATCAAAATGACCACAAATCTGTTGCCTTTGTAATGTACGGCTTGATACAGGGAGAATATTGTTAACCTCCACAATTTTCATTCGCTAAATTGTAGAAAATTTTGTTAGGTGGCCTAATGGTTAGAGAAGTCACACTAAAATATATTATGGGGTGTCCAGTCATTTTATAAAATTACTATTATAATATTAAACCTGTTGTTTTAATGCAGCAATGGGTATTCTCATGAACGCTGATCAGGATTTTGCATTTTGTGATCTCTTATAGTGGAAACTCACTAGAATTTGATTCTCAAGAAGATGTTAGTAACTTTAAAAAAGAAGCACTATTGTAAGTACCGGTATGACAATTTTTGATGCAATTTTTAGTGATGAACTAACATTTTTAAAAATTTTAGGTAGTCAATGACATTTGAAGATTTTTTTTATATACTTAAATCAAGGCTCCCCGGTAGCTATAATAATATTATGTTTTTCTAGTTAACCCAAATGATGGTCATGTACATTTAGATTCCTTCATGTGTCACTAGTGCAGCTGTCATAACTCTTGAGTTTGAAAAAGCACTAAAAATGTAACATGTAAGCTTCACATCTGTCAAAATCCCCTCCCATTTTCCTAGAGTATAGGCACGTATAATATTATGTAGCTACTGTATTTGTCTTGACTTACCTCTCAAAAATTAAAATAAGAAAATTCCCCTTGAGATCCTCCTAGGCTATGTACCGTATCAACCCTGATAAGATCCTGGACCCTTACATAGGTCCTTTGAAGTGGTATTTGTTATTAGTGTTTCCTGATTACAAGTTTTTATTTGTTTGTCAACAGTTGGCTAAGACACCCAAGAATAAGAGAAAATTGGAAGACTGTAACAGCAGCTTTTTTGCTTTTTGTGGCTGGAATTGGTATGTATGAATTTCATTTGTAATCCTCTGTGATGATATTACTGCATGTCTTGAACTGCAGATGTAGGCATATGCCTGGAGCTAGAGAATGAGGTGCAACCAATTAATAAGCTGTTTATAGAAAAAGAGAGAAACAGACTCAAAATCTATACAACTGAACACCGCTGATAAATATTGTTGTTTCATGAAAACAAGCTGCAAATAAAGGAAGTGCATCTTCTATTGATTTGACCATAGAACAAAATTCCTTTTCTTAATGGTACTGACAGGGATCCTTTACAGAATGCTCTCACTTTTCTAACCTCTTCATCTAATAATTAGACAATTATTGTCCTCCATATTATTGACACCTAAAAATAAATAATTTTGTGTGCACCCTCACATACTGTACCCCCACTGAGAAAGACCCTACTTATTATAAATAAATTATAATTTATTGGTTTACATGCAAGTTTTATGTATTCAAAATTTGCTCAGTAACTAAATGATTTTCTGTTTCTTTCTAGCTTTTCTTTTAGCTGGAATAATTCTGGCAGCTACAAAGCAGGATGGTGTGTATTCTTCCTTTTCTCTCCTGACTTCACTAATTTTCTTAAGATTAATAATATTAATATGACAAGCAAACGTACATGTTTTAATAATGAAATGTTGTTTTTCTTACTTAGGAATGAAGAGTGTTATATTTTTTGTGTGTGCTGCTATCTGCATTCTTCCTGGAGGTAAAATTATTATCATTTGTTTTGATGCTGATTCTCAAAAACCCCTAGCCTGGTCTCCCTCACTGTTCTCTTTTCCACGACCTACATGTAACAATTAACTGCACGCTGCCCAGCAAATTAAATCTTGAATTACGTCAACAGGTTTCTGATCCCTCTTTGTTTGTCTTTGGCAGGATATCACATAATTTACATATACAGAGCTACAAAAGGGCAAAGAGGCTACAACTTTGAGAGTATACCTTCATTCCAATGACAAAATAATAAATATATCTTCACAGTGTCATTCATTTGTAGCTGTCTGTGACAGTGTGGTTTAGAAAGTATTCTCAGATAATTGTACCATTTTTTTTTTTTTTTTTTTTTTGACAGGCATTATGATGTGTTTGATTGTATAAAGACAGTTTGTTCCTACAGGCTACATTTTTTTAATAAAAAATTAATGTTATGTTAAAGTTCTGGAAAGGGGAAGGGTACATTTTTTGGAAATATTGTGAGAAACTAAAACGCACCCAAAATTTTTGTAATGTTCCAAATTGAAGATTATATTATTAATTTTGTAGTTTCCTAGTAAACATTTCTTTAAATTTAAAAATTTCTTTAAATTTGAGGTAAACAGGATGCTGCGTCTTGGAGACAGCCTTAATAAGAGTTGTTGCCCCTCATTGAATTTGTGATAAATAATTATTTAATATTTTATTTAAGTGCACTGAAATGTGTACTACTCTATCTGTAAATTAGTGTTCTGTTGTATCATAAAAAGCAAAATTAATATATACCAAATTAAATTAATGAACTTTTGATCTCATGTTTGATGAGGATTATCACTGACAGGACATCTCTCGTGTTGAGGGCAGGGGTTCAGCAGGGGTTTCATTAATGTTTTCAGCAGAAGGGCAGCTGGTTTTTGCAGACGGGCAAAACTATTTGAACCACACTTCTTTATAAGTAAAAATTTCCTCTAGATGGTCAAACCAGGCAGGCAAAATCTTCCTTCCAGCCAGTCAGTTTGCCCAGTGCCAAACCCCTGTTCAGTTAAATGTGATTTTCCCATGCATACAAATGAAACTGAATGAGCCAAGATTTGTCCATATCCATACCTCACCTACAGAATAAGACCCCCACCCCTCTGGAAATTCCAATTAAGCTTCATACATTTCTTTAAAATTTTTTTGGTCTTACAAAACCCCACCCCCAACCCCAGGAAATTCCAATCCCTTCTAGCCTGAGGGGGAGAGTATGGACATTTTCTGGAACTGCACAATAATTTTAGTGACTCATCATGGGAAATTTATATAGTGTTTAAGAGATACTATTAAAAATGTGCACTATAGCATGATATTGTAATGTAGAACTTGTTATTGATTTAATTTATTTTCATTCCTTGCTTGCTTTCCAACTTTTGTGCATAAAGCGGCATGACATTTTTTTAAACGTGAGTTTTCTATATCACAACTCCAGTAGTGGGGCACAAGACTGCTATTGAATTTGCATTAGTGTACATCAATAAACTGCTGATTCTGTAACATCAACAGAATGTGTTTCTTAAGTAGTATACATTGAAGGAAAATTAATAAACATTTTCAATCCTGGATGTACATCTGATTTTGTTGTTGTTGCTTTAATATTCGTAATTGTATGCTTGCTTGTTTCCTTTGTATATCTGAAGATAACCTGTTGTGTGCACATGTATGTGAAAGTGGTTGTTATTGTCAGTTAAACAAATAGGTACCATATTGCTGTGCGTCTGTTCACAGATGACGTTAAAATGTGGTAAGAACAGAAAAGTGGCCCACAATGCAATAGGCGAGTGTGTTACTGATCATGACTGATGTTCTTACCTCATATTTTTGACGTCTAAGCACTGTGATCAGTTATTTCTGAACAGGCACACAGTAACATGGAATTTATTTGTTTTATATAATAAATAAACAAACAAACAAAAAATTATTGTTTTAAAGTGATGTCATCTGTGCACCTGTCCTCTAACTGATCAGTTATTTTAATTATTGAAGTGCACAAGCAATTTGACATAATTAAATAAAACATGACTTTCCCTATCGGTTTCATTGCAAGTGCTTTAAGCTTCTTTTTCACTCTATATTAATTTACATCAGTAACTATTCATTCAGTTCTGTTTTGATATTATATTCATTTATGTTTTGATGTTCAATCCGTCCGTTCCCAACCCATGTTACCGAGGGCAAAGAAAACAATTCGAATGACCCTATGCAGCCATGGGCCAAGGGTGGCGATCAAACTGGCACAGCATCCTACCCTCGCTGTCACGCTCGTTTTGTTGCTTTCAATGTCACGCAAATTTTGCTCTCTTTCACTCATAATTATTCGGATAGCGAAGGTGCGTTATTTTCCGCACATCAGATACATCAAATTCAGTCAGAAGGACCAGTTTAATTTATAATAAATATTTCTTTCAGCAGTGTACAGGACTAGATGACAAACGCCTAGTTTTTTTTTTTTTTTAAGACTCGTATCAATGACGGAGTCAATTCACGCATGCCGCCAGAAATCGGAGTTTGGTGAGGCCTTCTGTTTTATTGATTCTCTAGTTGTTTTGCTCTGTTTTGTTTTCTGCTTGTTTTGAATGAATGGCCAAGTTGATACTGGAGTCAGGTGATGCAAAACATTTGATGGGGAAAAAATATATAGGAAACCATGTTTGGCTGGGGCAGGATAAACCGAAGCTCAGTTTGCAGTTTGCGCGATCATTGGTGTGGGTTTCCTTTCGTCTTCTTGTTTTTAATGCCCAATTTTGGAAAAGATGATTGTACATCGACTAATGAAAATTAAAACGAAAATTCAAATGAAAAAAAAAAAAAAAGTGTCTTTGGCAGGGCTCGAACCTGCGACCTTCCGCGTGTGAGGCGGACGTGATAACCACTACACTACAAAGACAACCTACCATTACAGGAGAAAATTATATTATTTATTGTAATTTTGATTTTTTGTAGTCGTTGTTGAAAATAGAACTCGGGCAAGTTTCTGTCGGTCAAAGTCAGTCCCCTATGTTCAAGACTTGATATTTTCATTACGTTTTGAAATTTGAAATTTGAATTTTGAAATTCTTATATACGACAATACCATTAGAGAACTGTGTAGTAGCTACTACCGAATTCAACCGTTCTTGCTCCCCTTGTTAACTCTTTTCCATACGGTATTTAATTTAAAATCTCAAAAATTTCCGCAGACTGTAAAAGAAATGCATATAGCTGCTTGCTTTTCATCCTGTCTACTTTTCTCCTACCAAAAACAAATGTAGTTAGTCGACGCCATTTCAACTTAATTACCTGGACCGGGTCGGTGAACCAGATATTACGTCCGCAGATATCACGTAACGCACTATAGCATCAAACTATTATGCCTTTAAAACAAGTGCATTGTGTTAATTTTATAAGTTAAATTTATTTTAATTTTGTAACTAAAGATTCATAGAAATGTGAAAACATGAAATTTTGGAACAAACAAACAAAATCGTGAAAAAAAAATTGTTTAATTGCTAAATGAAAATCAGAGTTTATCAGATCCCCAAGGAAATCTGAAACATCTGCAGGGTTATCTCATAAAGAAAACGAAGTTGGATTTGTACAATCAAATTTTAGATTCGCATACGACTCCATTTTGCCTGTCAATATTCTTTTCTCATTTCACTTTGTTCTAGACGAAATGGATTTTCTGAATCAACAACTAATTTTTGTCTGCTTTAACACGTGCGGAAGTATTGTTCCAAAGAATTTAATCCCGGAGTCCATTTGGCGTCCATTGTCCAGATTCAAATTTTCTCAATTCTCCCCCACGCGGTAAGGTTTGCGCGGTTATTACTTTCAGCCATTGTCCATTACATTCAAGGCAGTTTTATACGCATTTTACCCGCATTTTCCTTCCAAGGCTCTTCTTGGGTGATTTTCTGATTCGAGTAATGCCACGAAAACGTAAGCATTCGAGCGAAGAAGAAGATGAGGAGCCCGAAGAAGTTGAAAGTAATGTCCGAACGAAGCGGCGGGCTGCCGTGGAGGCACGTGATCGCGTTGCGGCGAAGGAGGGCGCGAGCGACGATGAAGACGAAGAAGAGGACGACCTTGAAGAAGAGGACGACGACAAGGACGAGGATTACGAAGGCGAAGGAGTTGGAGATGAAGAAGGGGACGAGGAAGGTGATGAAGATGACGAGGAAGAGGACGAAAACGAGGGGGCCCCGGCTGCAGAGGGCGACGAAGATGAGGAAGACGATGAAGAAGTCGAGGACGAAGAACAAGAACCGGATACAGTCGAGTGCATCCTGGCCGATTTAGAGGAACCAACCAAAGGTGAATTAGTGATTTATTACGCCCATAGGCTTTTCAAAATTAGTGCTGAGTTACAAAACATCTCTTTTTGCTTTCGAAAGCTGTTCTGTGGGTCGTTCGTGATCAAGTCGCGTGTCCAGTCGCGCGCGATCGAACACGAACTTCAAGGGGAATATTGGAGTTCGAGCTTAGCATGTTTTTGAGCTTTAATTTTCGTTTTACACAAACCCAGCTTCTGGAAAATTAGCGTGCAAAATTACTTTTTCTTTTAAATTTTACTCTGTTCAGCTCGCATGTTCTTGAATATCTTTTGTCTTCAAAAGCGTGAGTGCATCTTTTGTTTTGTGGAACACGTGGGAATTTTCAGAGGTCAGTCAATGGTCTTTGTTAGCTGTCGCCATGTTTTCTATAAATTACAGTATATATCAGATCGGAGCCTCTGATTAACTCGTGTTTGGGGTTACTTCACCTCCCTTTGGGTTTTTGTTTTTAGTTTGTTCGTGTATAAACAAACGTGCTTCTCGTTCCAGACAAAAGCCACACGCGAACAACTTGACTTCGTTGTCATGTCTTGTTGATATCTTCCACCGACCTGGAATATTGCGAAAGAAGTTGGGTGAAAAATCTGATCCAATTGACCTTCGTTATTTCTCGCATTGTCACATTCCAATACTGTTCCCCGATGTTTGTGATTTATGTTTGTGATTTATGGTAGTGACGTCACGGGCGGTCTGTTCTTTTTTCTTTTACTTTTACCTAACATCGACTTGCAGAAATGAAAATTTACTCTATATTCATGCTGGTTCAGTGCTGCACTTAATAGTCCATGTTAATTAGTCCACTAATTTCCATGTCAATAGTTTTAACATGGAAAATCCTTTTCAAAGGCATAAACTTAACCATTTTTGTTAATTCCAAACCCTTCTAAAAATAATATATTTGCCCTCCTGAAAACAAGAAGCTTGAAGAAGCTTAAAGCAGGGCTGTTTAACTCCAAAAAAGATTTGAGCTTCTCAGCATCTGTTTTTCCTGGTTTAATAAGCAGTCTTTAAAGAAAGCACTTCCAGAAACTGGCCCACCCAAAACTAAGCTCCCTGAAAAAATTATGCATTTGAAACTGGTGTGTTTTTTTCAGAAGTTTTATCCAGAGATCTAGTAGTAACTAGGTCACCTTCTGTTGGACCAATGAGTCTAACCACAATTTGTTTGGTTGATTTGGTTGAAGAGACCCAGAAAAATATTTTTAACTTGGTGTCTCTCTGAACCTTACAGATACTCCAGGTTACGTTCTGAAGAAAAAAGACAGCCCAAAGAAAATGGATCTCTGCTTCATGGGTGAAATGCGGGAAACACTGGTTGATGTCACTGAAGCTTTCCAAACGCAATTTGAAGAGAAGAGACTACCTGTTCTTCAAGTAACAAAATTCGACATGATAGGAGATGCTAAAGATACAACGCAGGTAAGAAAATATAAGATAGATGAAATAAATAGGTTACTAGGTTGACTGGTACTTGCATATGATGCCATAAATAGTCCCTGAAATGAAAACCAACCTGCATTTGGAGGTTTCTTTATATAGTATGTACACTGTTCATATTTTCAATCTACCTGTGTAACTACTGAGATTTAATGACTGTCCTTTTCTTTACCTAGATTGACGTTCTGGAGGTCAAATATGACAAAGCATATGATATCCGAGAAATAGGTGACGAAAGTGATGACATACTTTCACAACATTTTTATTGCATTGTTCGGGTAGACGGAATTGATGGCACTTGGGCTACGCAATATTTTGAGCCAGAACCTGAGGACTGATAGGTTACACAAGAAAAGTAAAAAGTGGAAGTGGAAAGAAAAATAGAAAAAAAACGTTGTCTAGAAAACTGTAAAAACTGGAGAAAAACATTTGTAGACCCTAAATCATGATCAAATGGCTTTAAAGCTCGTAGCAGTCTGTTATAATTATTAGCTCAACTAATAGTGGTGTTTGTCAAGTTTGTGTTGTGGAAAACTTGTGTTGTAATTTTGTTTTTAGTGGCTGTAGCAGCTGCAACTTAATTTAGTTAGTATTTGAATTCTAAAAGGCAATGTCATCTTAGTAAGATGAGCACATCAGAGGTATTGAAGCAATAAATTGTGACAGTATGTGACTGTTTTTTTAGGACTGTAGTTCAGAGATTTGTAAAAAATGAGTAATAAAAGTTAATTTACACCATCTGATTTAAGTGAACATTAACTTTTTCTTTTTATAAATTTCTCCTCTATTATTAGTATAAATTTACTGTTGTTTATATTTGTGAGTCCATAAATTTGACTGGCACTATTACCATTTTCTATCTGCTGAAAGAAAACAGTTGAACACATAATTTTGATTTACCTGATGCACGATGCACAATAGAAGAGTTCTTTTCTATGTGTTGCTTGACGTTTTTATGCTATGAGACTAAGTAAATTTACAAAAAAGAAATAGACTACATTACTTGTAAAAAATTTCGGACAATTTCAATTTCTAGCTTTAAGTGTCTAAAAATACAGCCATCCCAAATTTTTAAGCAACCAAAATTTTAAGCATCCGAAATATTTACAGTACAGTATAAAACTTTTTAAATAGTGCAAAAGCTCTTAGTTTCCTTTATGGACCAAACTCTAGTTAACACAGAACTTGAGATACATAACAGCTTGATAGATTACAACTTGTGTTATTTTCTCATTGGTGTATCTGTAAAACCTTGAGGGTACAAAAAAACTATAATCATAATTTTTCATAGATGTTGTTTGAAACTGTTAAATGCATGTTTTTTGGCATAAATTTACTTTAGCTATGTTTCAGCAGCGGCGAAGCATGTTACGTGGAATGAGGCAAAAGGCACTGCACAAAATAGGGTTAGGTGGCGCGCGCTAGTTGAGGACCTATGTTCCACTTAGGAACGAAGAGGATTAAGTAAGTAAGTATGTTTCAGCAAAGAGTCTGCAATTTTCATCCGAAATCTGTCTAAAGTGAGACAAAAAGTGTCCAAAAATTAAACATCTGAAATAACACCTTCAAAATTTTAACATCCATAATTTTTTGCAAGTAATGTACTAGCTCTCATTTCCTATAAGAGATAGTCAATTGGGCTTTGCCTCCTTCACTATCAGCTTGTAGAAAACTTGTCTTGTAATTTCTTGTTTATTATTCTCCATGGGAAATTTATCGGTTCTAATGGCGTCATGATCGTAGAGAACCTTGACAAAATCCAGCTGGTGGATAACGTGATGGTCTTGGCATCCATTCATGGCAAGTAGCAATAACACTCATTGTTTCAGTAATTTTACTGCTACAGAAACTGGCATAAGCTCTGGAAATGTGTGTCTGTTAGCCCTAGAGCAACATTAGCTAATATTGTCAAATTCTACATAACTGTCGGTCGAACTTCCTGTAATAATGGTACATACATTTCCCATTAAAGTGCATGCTGGCCACTATGGTTGCTCAGTTGGAATCCTGGACCTGGAGTTATGTGAGCATTGAGTTTGTGGATTCTTGTCGGCCTTGCTCTCAAGGGTGTTTCTTTTCTCCAGTTTTCCTCCCTCCTCATAAACCAACACTCCAAATTCCAATTCAAACTGGTGTGTGTCCCCAATAAGTAAACCTTGCAGGCATACCTAGTACTTTCAATAAGGTTTGAAGACTGTAGGGGGCTTTCCTGGTGTGGCACCCATCAGGGGTCAGATCAACAGACGTGTAGCTGGCCAGTTTGTGAAAACTGTTAACATCACAGATGGTGATGCACAACATAATACCCAGCAGGGTTTTGGTGGGTTTGTACCAATGATAAGAAGCTTGGTACATAACAAACTTATTTTTTGAAATATACTGCTTTCCTTAATAGAGCACACAGAGTTATTTCTTGGCCTACATCCACAGATATAGTCACTGGAAGATCTCATTTAATTTCTTCATTTCAGCCATAATACTCCCTAAGAATCCAGTCTCAATACATACACCTAGGGTGCATTTCTTTAAGAAAATCCAAGATTGGATTGTTAAATCTGAAAATGGATTTTGCGTTTCCTTTCTAAACAGATTAATCCAAGATCTCTCAGAACATGGTGTGTCAAGGGAACCAAAGAATCCACTCTGGGCAAGGATTCTTCGGCTCCTTTGATGCACCATCATCCGAGTGATCTTGGACTAATCTGCTTAGAAAAGAAATGCAAAATCCGTTTTCGGATTTAAGAATCCAATCTTGAAACGCACCCTTGGTTCTTAATTCAGATTTGATTCCCATAGAATCAATTACACTGAAAACATGGAGAAAACCACTATGCAAGATATTTGTTCTGTTCACTTATGGCAGTACTGATATCTGACCACAAAATACCAGGAAATAAACAAAGCTGCATAGTTTCTAAAGGAACTTGTGCTCTGACTTATCAGGCAGCTGAAACATTTTACCAATAAACAGCTTATTGTAAGAGTAAATATAATAGTTTGGGAAACTTAAATAATATATATCAGTGCTTTAATACAAAAACAAAGTTCTGAAAGACAACTTACAGAATTTTTGAGAGAACTACCAATCACCAATTGGCACTGCTCAAATTATTAAATTCAATAAATTGTTACATTCATCCTCTGATATTTGTCACTAAACAGTGTAGTCACTGGTAGACTGAACACTGACTATCTTCAGGAGTTGTGTGCAAATGTAGAATGTGAAGTTCCAGAAAATATCCATGTAATGTACCTCCCCCACAGAAGGGATTTTTTTCCAAGACCCCCCACCCCCTCCACCCCTCTAATTAAGCTTCATGCATTTCATTAAACTCTTTGGTATTAGAGACCCCCCTCCCCCCCCCCTACCTGCCACAAAATTCAAATCCCTTCTGTGGGTGGAGTGTGGATATTTTCTGGAACTACACAATGTGACATGTGGGCCTTGACAACACAGTTCCAAACTACTCCTCAGCCCTGATCTCTGCAGCCCTTATTTGAATTTTCATGCATTGTTCTTCAAAGCAATGTGTCATAATTCAGATACAGACATAACAGGTGGAGGACCATCCAATAATTTATGTAATGTTTCCTAGTGTCCAACAATTCATACTTAACTACATGTATCTATATGTGGATAATATAGACAATGTAGTTCAATTCTGCTAAATTCTAAGTTTCAAGGTCTATGTTGTTGCTCTCTGTCTGTAAGAGGTACATAACGCACACCCATCAACTTTTGCCGCACTATGTTTCCTTCTTTATCCTTGTCAATCTGTTCAAGCCATTGGTCGCCATGAGTGGGGCCTACTGGTATGAAGAGCCTGCCGCCAGGTTTTAGCTGATGTATAAGAGCGTCTGGGATAGGATGTGCTGCAGCACCTACATGTATTGCATCATATGGAGCATCTGAAAGAGACCAGAAGGCTGCTTAAGGTTTCAGTGTTATGAGATAAGATACTAACAGCTACTGTAATCTTGAAAAGCAAGCCTCCCTCAGCTTAATTACTAGCCAGACTATCTAGCAAACAGAGCGGCAATCATATATTATGCCAAATACTTAGCAAGAATGTAGATGAAGCTTTTCAGCAGTGTAGTATTTCCTCACTGTAAATTTTGCCTGCAGTGCATAATAATTCATTTTCCTGATTACATCACAGGCATGATCAATATCTGAAAAGTTTGACTTTAAACCCAAGTCAATTTTTAATGTTAATATGCAATTTGCTGAAGATGGTTAAATAAATATTTTTAGTAAATGCTTTACAGCCAAACTGTTTCCATCTTTAGCCTGTTTTACCACTTCGTGTTCTGCATGGGTTTTAGTTTACAACAATAGATCAATAATTACCATCAGCATATCCTTGCCTTCCATCCCCTGTTACAAGAAGGACCCTTCCACTTTCTAGAAGATCAGCATTTCCTCGCTTTATGTTTTGCTTTGATTTCTCCACAAGTTCTGGTATATGATCAATGCCAATTACTTTACCACTATTTCCTACCATTTCTGCCATGCAGGCAGTGAGGTAACCACTACCTGAAAAAAAAGTTCACTGTTATGAAGTTGTTCAATGAATATGTGACAACTATTACATTTTCATGGTTCTCGAGAGACATCGGCTTTTTTCAATCCTGCATCCCACTGCAATTTTTGACTCAATCTTGCCATCCAGCCCAACTCAGAATGCTTATCCCCAATCCACCTGGTTAGAGTTGCGGTTCCCGGCATAACATCTGTAACATGTGACTTTATGGTTTCTTCCCGCATCCTACATGTACCTGCCAAAATGGTTTAATCCAATTCCAACAAAAGTATTGTTATCCTGCATATCACCATTAAAATTTCTACCATAATTTCCCGCATCCCGCCTCCATTTGTATACTCATCCTGAATCCTGCCAAACAAGTGTTGGACTCTCCCTCATTGCTTAAGAGAATTTTGGTTAGAACTTTGGAGAGAGTATATTGATTTTATATTAAATATAACACTTCCAGATCTCCACTCTTGTTCTAATGTATTTACCATAGAGTTACATTTCCAAGTCACGTTAGAGCTTAAGTCTTGGTGCCATAGAAAAGACATGAACACAGAGAGAATCCAGAAATGTCAGGAATATGAGTAAACGGTGACTTTTGTTAGCTGCTTGTAGAATACCCGGCAACAACCCAAGACGGAGGAAAAGCAAACTGGTCAGAACTGTTTGAGCTAGAATCCGTAACAATACAAACTAATGTGTTTCAATGATAAGATGCTGATAAGTTGCCGGGTATTGTAAAATTTAGCCAACTCTTAAATGTAAATGAAATATGTTGGAACTTAGATGTCGATTTTCGTGAGTTGTGAAGGGTATTACGTCATCGGGGAAGGGTATTCTGATACAGAGGTAGACTAGTTTGAACCCAACACCATGAAAAGGGGGATTCCTCTGGTCTTACAGTACGGGACTGTTGAAGGTTTGGCTGATAATACTTACATTCAGCACAGGTGCGATAGTTAAAATTACCTGAACCAACGTCCAAGGCCTTGGCACCTTCATACAAGTGATCTTTCAGCATCTCCAAAGCGTGGGCGTGCATATGAGGAGCGCTTATTGTCACGCCATAACCGATCGCTTGGGGTGAATCCATGTACGGTGAAAAACTACAATAATTTCCACGATCGACTTTTTTCATTGCCTCCTCAACTCGCGGTGACTTGATGATTTTATTGCGCTTGAGTTGCGAGATCAAGTCGTTGTTGTCTTTCCCATGCGAGCGCCACTCCATGCCAGAAGAACGGACCGTTGCTTGCTCGAGTTGCGGATTTGGTTGGGCCTCTTGTTCTGGGCAGCTTCTCCCCTCGCAGAAGCCGGTTTCTGTGTGTTGTTTTGTTTCGCAAGCCAAACCATAGAAGAGTATATTAATAAACAAAAGAGGCCTCAGTCGGCTCATCCCGGTTTCACATGACGGAACATCCACGGACGGACTGGCACTGGAGGGAGTATTTCCCAGGAAGCAGTATGGGTTCGAAAATTCAAGATGGCGATGAAGTTGACCACCGAAACAATCAAGTTACGATTCCCTAATGTACCAAATATTTCCACCGAAGAGCTTTTTGAGCTGATGAAAGCAGAAAGTTCAAAGCGGAAGTTGGTTTTGTTGGTAAGCTGTATGACAAACTCTGCACCTGTGTGGCAACATTTTCATACCTACCAACCCCCAGAGTACAAAAACCTGGAGACGGCTAGAAATCTTTGTATTGTAAGAATACAGTTTCCGACAATGTCTGAATACTCTCCGACAATCACCTGAAGGCCTTCCGAACGTTCCCGACGTCTTGAAAATAACGAAATTAATGAAAAAAAATTTAACAAGAGCCACAGTAGGTAGTTCCCGGGAGATTTGGTGCTCTAACCGGGAGACCGGGAGATTTGATGAAAAACTTGGAGACTCCCGGGAAAACCGGGAGAGTTGGCAGGGCTGCATTTTTTATCAATTTACAGTCATCACCGATCAGGCTGCAGGTCATGATCAAGTCACAGGCCAGGTCACGGAACTGTGCGGTGACTACTCAGTACTGGCTGGTTTTGCGTACGCAAATGACGCATATTTTACTAAGTCTGTTTTTGAGTGACCTGTACGTATGACCTGTGGAATGTGGCCTGCAAAAAGTCTGAAACTTGAATGTTTCCCAGGACAACCCCCCGATGATCAAATTCCGATCCCCCAGGGCAAAGATGATGTTTAAATACCTATCTTAGGGTTATCCGGAGACCCAAGGTCAGTCAGTGAGTGCAACTGTTGAGGGCTTCATGAGGTATAATTCCTCTCAAATATGCACTCGACACTCAAGAAACGTTTTGGTTACAATAATTATTTGTAAACAAAACTTTTTTCAAGCAAAATGTGGGCAAATAACTAAGAAAGATATAGCAGTTGAAAGGACCTTTGTGAAGGCTTCATATTGGAACATACACAAAAAAAAACTGGAGACCTGATGGATGTGTACCAATTGGGTAGAATAATGCAAATGATTTTTTCTGTCCTCTCAGGAGGCAGCTTTGTAGAGCCATTTGGAACTGACCTAGTAAGACTCTATCCCCAGGGGCTCCTTGCCTTCTCTCCAATTTCTTTGCCAATGTTTTTTCCTGCTAGTTAAGTTTCTGTCTCCCTCATTGACTGGCCCTCACTGGGTCTCCACGGATAATTGCTTGTTTTCAGCTGAAGGATTTTAAGCATGGAGAGGTAATTGAAAGTTATAGAAAAGTTATTGCAATAACCTGTTAAGAGACAACTTTTTGCAAAATTTAAAAAAGTCTATAGTTCAGATTCAAAGCCATCTCGAATTTTTGAAAACTGGTACAGACTGGTTTATGGGCTCTGCTATGAACTCTTCACAACACCCACACCCAACATGGTAATTCAATCCCTGTCAATATGTAATCAGTAATTGTGATAATCTTATCTCGTCTTTAAGGATGTCCGTGAGGAGATAGAATTTCAAGTCAGTCGTATTTGCAATGCATGTAATGTTAGCCCTTCATTAAAAGACATGGAACACATAATGAAAATGATCATGGAGACAGGTATCAGTTTTGTTAAATTTTCGTTTTTATTAATTAGCTCATTCCTTCTGCCTCATTGTAGCCCCCCTTAGTAAACCGCTTTAAATTACAATGTTTTGAGAGGAAGCCTCGTCAGTCAGCCTTACCTGGTTTTCATGTGGGTCCTCTGATCTGTCCTGGTGGAATTGGAATTTGGAGATGTTGGTTTTTTTGGAGGGAGAAAAACTGGAGAAAAACCCTTTCAGCAAGGTGAGAACCACCAACAAACTCAACCCACATATGGCACTGGTTCGGAATTGAACCCGAGCGACTTTGGTGGGAGGTCAGCATTTTTACCACTGTGTCATCCCTTCTCCCTGCTTTTTCTCCAGCCCATCCCTTTTCCATGTGCAAGGTTTTCTTTTTAAAACTACAACCATTCTCAATGGTGTGCTCTAGAAGCAGCTAGGTGCCACAGGCAACTAACGTTTGCCTTTGGGTGACTGGAAACTTTTTCATATAAATTGGAAATAAGTGTTGGACACCCAGGATTTCATGGCTAGGAACCTTTGGGCTCCTCATGATTTTTCTTAGACCCCAGCCCTCACTTTCTACTTCTATCTAAATGCTGGAAATGGGAATTTAAACTCTGCCTTTTATGAAGCATTGCAGGTGTAGCTTCACCCTAAAGGTTAGTCTGGTTGGCCAGTTTGCTTGAATCAGCCAATTAACACCAACCCAGGATTAAAGGTCAATTGTCTGAGAATTCATTTGTGTTTATTCTCTACATACACTGTACATAGTATTAAACTTCACGTGTCAGCGAAATTGCACTGACTGAATTGCTGTTTCAAAGTTGTAGTTTACGCACGCTAATCAATTTTTTCGACAATTTCAAGAGCCGAGTTATGGTGAATGTCCATCTTTTAGTCTTAGCAGGAATTTAAAAATATTCAGCAATGTTTCAAACTGTTTCTCCAAAACTACAGAAAAATGAGAAAACATCACCTCCAGCCATTTCACACTTGTTTAATGGCTGATAATGTATGATAGCTCAGTACGATTGCACAGCATTTGCCTTACCATACAAGTAGAATTTTACTAAATCCTCTTAATACTTTGATGTTTACAATCAGTAGGCATTCATCATTTGACTTAAATATGTCTGATCTATCTTTTTTAGTCACCGAATTTTCTGTGGCATCTCTCCATCTTCATCAGAGTGAAAAAATGGGCATTTGTTATAACATAGCTCATGTTTTTCGTGCTTGAACACGCATGCAGAATTTAAACTGGAAACAAAGGAGTATATGAGCATGCGGAAAGACTTTTCTTTCATTCACCACATTTGCGTCCATTGTTGAGTGCAATGACTCTAAAAAGAGTCTCTTGGTATAGCTTGTAATTCCTCATTTGAGGATTGTGGAATTCTAATTCTCTTTACTTGCTTTAGGTGAAGCATGTGAAGGTGTCATGAAGGTTGTATGCTATTGCTCCGTGGGTTACCGATCAAGTTATCTTGCTCAGCGTTTACTATGTGAACTGGACAAACCTGTTTATCAAGAAATGAAATCCAAGGTTATGGTATACAATTTGGAAGGTTCAATCTTTAAATGGGCAAATGAAGGAAAAGAGCTTGAAGATAACAAAGGACTAAAGACTCTTGTAGTACATCCTTATAATGTTGTATGGGGAAAGCTACTGAATGCCGAGCTGAGATGCTCAGAACCAAGGGAATCAAGTGAGAATGAAAGGGAAAGGCAGCCGAAACTCTGATGGCATCAAATGATATGTAAGTTGACAAAGTTTATTATCATTTATAGCTGTTCAGGTTGCAAAGTCCGGCCTCAAGAGTCCTCATGGGCCCGATGAGGATAAGTGTGAGTGAGGTTGCAAAGTACTATTTACTTAATGCTCTTCACCCCCTGTGGGAGAAAAGGTAACAACAATCTCTCTTCATTTATCCCTATTTGGAATGCCATCTGGTCATTCTTCACAGAGTACTCAGTCACAAGATTGTGGAATGCAAAATTTCATAGCTTTTGGCAGAAGGCCTCAGGTTACTGGTTGTTATGTGGCTGAAGTTTTGGGTTCAATCAGTGTGACAGAAAATCACCTTTCAAACTGATTTTTTTCTCAGACATTACAAGAGAAGGTTGTAGCACATTTAGCTTGTGACCAAACCCATTTCAAGCTTAGACATTTGTAGATTTTATCCCTGCTCTTGTGCCTAGTCAGTCTGGCATATTTCATTTAATGACTATAGCTTTCCTGCGCCAGCCACTGACAATGCAGTCTAGACATGAAGCGCCCACCCATGTGGCAGCAAGATAGATTAAACTGGTACGTAGAATCTCATCTCAAGTTTTAGGAGCTGTTTTTATCTACTTTCAATATTTACTTACTTTTATTTCGTGAAAAGAACTCAGTCAGACCAACTTTATATATATAAAGGTTTTTGCTTCCCGAAAGTAACCAGGCCCAAAGGTTGTCAACTCTGAAACTAACGAGGGTTGTTACTCTCAAACTTTTACAGTAGTTAGATTTTTTGCAGAGAAAAGTTTTGGAAATTAATTCCCCTCATTTTATGGAACGATTTATACTGTCATGATCATTTGGAACATTTTTTGATTTTTTTTTTCCGTTTCTTACCAGTGACTTACAGAGCCATGCATAAAGATGAAAAAGAATTCCAACAACAAATTGGCTTCAGAATGTTCTTAACTGAGTTTCAGCGCTGTTCAGATGTTTATAGTCCCGGCTTATAAGTGAAATCCTCCCACAAGCCACTGCTTTCTTCCTGTCCTGTTGCCTGGGTCGTCGAGCCATGTGGCGCGCAAACAAGACAAGCAAAATCGCCGCAGATTCAAAACCCTGGACTTGAACATGGAAATCATATAATGTGATTATAGTCTGCGTATGAGCGGAAAGGCTAGACTCCTGGTAGCCAATCTTTTCTCTCAGGGATAGACGCGGGTGTTTATCCATGAACACGAACGCAAAAGGGTGGTATGGACGATTAGGGGTTGAGGCCATGTCTCGTCCCAATCCCTTCGCGTCTGAAATGTCTCCCCCAACCTCATTCCCAGGGCATTTCCCTTTGAAATTGAGAAAAGCCCTGGGAACGAGGTTGACAATGCCCGCCTCATTTCGAGAAAGAAACAGACTGTCAGCAGTCTACGAAAAGGCCCGAACAGCCACCGTTAAACTTTTATCGCGAGGGAAGACCATCAAAAAGTCAAAGCCCAGAGGACTGATAACAGAATATTGTCACTGACTTGAAATCTAAATATAATGTGCTAGTTTTGTTAAAAATTACTGTTTAAGTGTACTGAAGCTATCAAAGGCTAGGTAGGCATGTACAAAGTTGTGATGTTAAACTGACAAAGTCTGACAGACGTACGTTTCCAAATTTTGTCGTCGTGCCTTAGAAAAATTGCTCAAAACCAATGAGAATTTGCCCTCAAACAATTATATGAATTTCATAGATTCTTTTTCAATTTACTCTCCTCTAGTCAACTTACTTGTATTGTCTTCTTGGTGTCCTAGGATTTCTTATGTTTGATGCACAAGCGAAGGTACTCAGAAAAACAGTTACTTTGTTCTAGGATTTACAGTAAGCTGGCTAAAAGGCTGTCCAAGCTCATTCTAGCTCTCATCTAAATCTGGGGGTCTAACTTTAAGAGTCTGAACGTCTGGCGCTCGCACTTTAAACACTTTGAATTCTCGGTCTCACTATCTAAAAAGTCATAATGTCTCGGGCTTGAAGAGTCACAGAGAAAAACGCTTGTCTCGCTAAGTCTCGCATTTACCATTCGCCACCCCTACATATAGCGTGGGGAATGTCACGTATTTTTTAAATGCGGAATCCTTTTTTGGTTCAAAAAGCAGTTTTACTTAATTTTCTTTTCAACAAAAAAGTTAATAATTAAAGTTCCGGTTTGCTACAGCTTGTTGTCCCAGCTTTGGTTAAATAACGTCACTTTAAAATAAATGAAGAGAACAAAAGAATCCTCTTTTTTTTTCGATTTTAGCAGTTCTTTTGACAGCCAAAAAAATAAAGAATTTCATAAGGCAGTAAGCTGTGATACAATAACTGCCCCGTTCCTAAAAGTTCCTCCGTGACTGGAGTGAGGTGCCCATCAGAGTGGGTGCCCATGGCGTTGTGAGCCTATATATAGCACCCGAAAATCAGAACGCAACCTAACCATTAACCCGTAGAGCAAACGCTTCTGTAGTAAAGTGCTAACGAGTTAAGTCTGCTCGCGCGAAACGAAATTTAAAGCAGTTTTACTAGGGGCGAGAGAAAAAAAAGACGGATACGGAGGTAGCTTTGTCGATAATTTTTGCCTCTTGACCCAATTTTCACGTGGCCGGAATGCCGAGTGTTCGTACAAGAACGCTGGCTACTAACTAATGTTTCCTACGCAAGCTACGTAAACATCAAGCGCTGCGCTCCTAGTTTCAAGCTCTTCGTCGACAAAGCTCAACAGCGCATAGAAACAAATTTGAATTTTGAATTTCAAATGACTTACATCAAGAATTGAATCAGAATTGAATTGAATCAGGCAAAGGCGTTTGCATTCAGAAGTAAGCTCAATGATTCATTTTGGAATATCAAACGTCACACACAATGCAAACCAGCAATAAGCGTAGAAAGCTATTTAAAGGGTGTTACGAATATTTATCATGCAAATTTGCGTATAAAAATAAATGTCGCGCGAGGGCAAAGTCACAAGCCGCGAATTAAAATATTGCTTGTCTTCAGTGGAGCTTTTCATCACGCAATTACAGAACCATCGGCAGCAGATTAACAATTATGGCGGCCTTGCAGTTGGTAATCGAAGTAATAAAAAGACAATTTCCCAAAGTTCCAGTTATGACAACCAATGAACTGCATCAGTTGATGAGAACTACAACACAGGCACGACGAAAGCTTGTCTTGTTGGTGAGTACAGATCAAAACTTTAATGTACGAGTTGTGTGTAAACTTTACATCAATACATGTACAGCCTCCAACAGACTGGGAGTTAGCCGGAGACGGTTCTAGTCATATTTCCTGAAATAACTATCACGAAGGTGTAGTCAGGTGGATAAGATACGTTCAGTTGTGTACTGAGTGATTCTGAAGCTAAGCAGGGAAAGTAAATTTGATGACAGAAGCTCAGTGAACCTTCTATCGCGCAGTTTTTCTTTCTTGGTTATAACCTTGCTTGATAGACGTTCAAAGGGGAAGGAGAGGAGAAAACTAGCCGGTTGCAGTTCTAGGTTTCCTTCAGGTGTCGTATATTTCTTTCTTTCTTAACTAAACTCGCTTGAAGAAGAGAAAGACATTCTGGTTCGTGGTGAAATAAAATTTCAAACATGGGAATCTTGATCGATCTAATTTTGTACGGGGACAGCGAGGTCGACACCTCTTTACCCGTTTCAAAGGCGTAATGGTATTTGAATATCAGTCATGCATGCCGAGAAATGTTCTTGTTTTGCAAAACCAAAATTTCGTACTTGTTCGCTTGAAGTGGCAAGCCTCGATAACTTGCAAAGGAAATATATTCACACTAAATGTGTAAAATTTTAAAGAGTTCATACTTTGAATGGTCACCTTTGAAACAACGTGAAGACGAAAAAAAGAGACCGTCGAGCGAATAAGAACCAAAACGACCCTTTGTCTCCTGATTAATTATGTATGGTCCAAAAAAAGAAAGACTTCCGGTTGTACAACGTGATAAATACATACATACTCTACTTGTTAAAAAGCTGTTGGAGAGATCTGTCTCCATGATTAAAATTTTAAAAGGGAGTTAAAAAAAAACATATACAAAACGTTAAAACTGAATTTTCGACCGCCTTCTGCGGTCTTCTTCTACATTTCTCTGAAGAACACTGCAGAAGGTGGTTGAAAATTCAGCTTTAACGTTTTTTAGATCTGTTTTTCCTATACCATTTTTACAGAAAAGGTACTTTATATCTTTATTTGAAAAACGGTGCCCCTTTCACATACTTTCATAACGGGCCCGTATTATGAATAAATCGCCAAAACAGGAAGTCTTCTTGTCATTTGCATGTGGTCCTTAATAAATGAATGGTACAGCCATACGCTGCGTCTGTTCGAAATATTTTAATTAAAGGCCCTTTAAAATAACTAGATGACAGATTTCCCTACCCTTTCGTATACCTCAACTTGTGAAATCCCTACCATTTTATATACCTGAAGCCTAGAAAAGGCCACCCTTTCGGTCCCCGTATAGGCCATTATAGGGACTACCCCCCCGCCCCCCAACCCCTGGGCTTATCTCAACGAGGTGGTGAGTTGGTTTGTCGATCCGTGCGGGTTTTACAGATCGATGGCCGTTTTCGGTCCGTATGCGATCTGAAAATGCTTCTCATTAGAAAATATCAACCGGGGGTCACTGTCACAACAACAACAAACACAAATATACATGTTCGGATCTTCAACTCTGTTCGATTCGCCCCTTCACTCAGGTTGAAAGGTGGCGTGATTTATATTCTAAAGCCCCGTCCATAGTTCCTTTTTTACGGTTAGGCCTACCGTCCACCTACAGTCGTGGACAAAAGTCCCTGGGACACTTATGTAATTTAACGAATTGTATGTGTTTTACCACTGAAGTTTGAAAATAGCGCTGCTTTCCTTTTAAAAGCATGTTACTCTTCCCCCTCCCTACCCAATACAATGTTGAAAATCAGAAGAAATTGCAGGTAGTCGTTTTCAACATTTTATGGGGGTTGTGGGGGCGAGGTTAGGCTGGTGAAGTTGTATTCGCGTCTGGCGTGTGCGCAAAAGCCCCCAAAGTGCAAATTTGTCCCAAGACGTTTGTCCATGATTGTAGCTTAATACGGAGAAATTGTCCACTGAAAACTGAGCTTTGCGAAAACACTTTTCAAACCGAAGGACATGAAAAAAAAGCTGGCTTTTCGTTTTATTAAGTGTAACGAGCCGAAACTGTAGTCTTGTGATTGACTCTTTATTCTTCGAACCTTCTTCCTACATTGCTTGATTCCTTCTGCTTAACTGTCCCCTATATCTGATTACATCAGGAGCCATAATCGGGGACGGAGACCGTAAGTCTTGGGATCCGCGCGTACCTATGATATGGGACAATTTTTCTATTTTTAGAACAAATTGCGCCATCCTGACGTCATATATCCGCGAGGATCCATGCACATGTTGGGGGTTCTCGCGTGGATGTTGTCACGTTGCGTGATCAAATGGTGAGAGTTGAGAGACCTTGAGAGATTCTCTTGCGTATTTTTCACAGCGATGGCAGGGAATAAGGCAGGGAATACGAACCAGGGCGCTTATATGTAGTTTTATGCTCTGAGCTAACGGAAAAGGTGGGTTTTCCAGGGTCGAAAACAAGACTTCAATCTCGCGCTGGAAATGAATAATAAGATCTGGTCGCGCTAGTTGTAAGCTTACGCGTATGTTTTTGCGTTTGTTCTGACTTAAGAGTATAGCAAGAAAACTCTCTACTCTGGTATCGAGTTAATTTGTGAGTTTCTCAGACAATGGTTAATCATAACCAAAACCTGTTTTGATGGTTTCTTATTGTTTCTGCTTGTTTGGGGAGTTTGCAAAAGTTTTTGAAAGGAAAGTCTGACGCGTACAATTAGCTCATTTGCATAGTGCAGCTCGTGCACTTTCCACTGGAAAAGTTGAAAATTTACATGGACATGTCAATTTTAATTTACAGCATGTAAATATTGATTTACATTCTTTGTAAATTACAATTTACATGTTAGGGTTTTGTAAAATAAATTTACAGGAAATTTACAGCTTTTAGTACAGCATGTAAATGTTCTGTAAATAGTGATTTACATTGTCTTTGTCGACAATGATCATTTGAAGAACATGTAAAAACCTGTAAAATATTTTACGCACTTTTACAGTATCTGCCTTTGTAAAAAACATGTAAATTGCTTTGCTAAACCATGTAAGAAACATGTAAATAATTCAAGCGAATGCTGTAAAAAGTCTGGAAATGTTATGTTTGTAACCCTGTAAAAACCATGTAAATGAAAAAAGGGGGCCTGTAAGAAAGATGTAAAAACCATGTAAATGAAAAAAGGCGGCCGGTAAGAAACATGTAAAAACCATGTAAATGAAAAAAGGGGGCCTGTAAGAAACATGTAAAAACCATGCAAATGAAAAAAGGGGGCCTGTAAGAAACATTTAAAAACCATGTCAATGAAAAAAGAGGGCCTGTAAGAAACATGTAAAAACCATGTCAATGAAAAAAGGGGGCCTGTAAGAAACATATAAAAACCATGTAAATGAAAAAAAGGGGGCCTGTAAGAAACATGTAAAAACAATGTAAATGAAAGAAAGGGAGCCTGTAATAAACATGTAAAAACCATGTAAATGGAAAACCTAGAAGTTGCACGGGTGCAGTGGGGGACTGTAAATAGCCTGTTAAAAACATGTAAATTAAAAAGGGGGACCTTGCAAAGGCTGTGAAAACAATTTAAATGAGCTAATGGGGGCTTTTCGAAAAACTGTAAAAACCACGTTAATGTAAAATGGAGACTCTTAGAAAAAAAAAGATCTAAATTTAAGAGAAGGCCTGCCTAAACCCTGCAAAAACCATGTAACGGTAAAGTGGGCTTATTTAATATAACTTTGGTGTAATGGTTCAACCAACGGAGACTGTTGAAATGATGTAAATTCCAAGTTACCGACAGGTTCGCTATCCTCTTGTAAACGGTTGGTTGGATTTTGCAAAGAAATAAATGAAAAGTTACCCCGGCCAGGTTAAACTTGGGGGACGGGGGGGAGAGAGAGGAAGGGTTGTCTCGGGTAACCGAGAACATATAAATGGGACCTTTTAAAGGCGCGTAAAGTTAAAACGTAACACCGCCCTAAAGCTCCGTAAACCTACCGTGAAGCCTCCATTAAGGTGCCTTTTAGGTTGAAGCATTTGAACTTCTCTAAAATCCAAGCGTGTGCTATAGTGTGCTTTAAATTGAAGTTGGGTTAGAGGGTATGCACCAAACTAAATCGCTGCATTGATCGACACCGTACGAAGCTGTCTTCTTGTGAACTTTCCGCGCATCCACAACGACAAAATAAAACTAGAATTGTTACTGCACATGCAGGCGTCCCAAGCTTACGCCTCTAGAAAAGGGAAAAATTAATTCTCGGACACGTACGTATTTATTCATGAAGGACCATGAAAGCGTCACGTGTTGTGTGAGTTCAAGACGGAAAGAGCCCCCGTGACCGAGTTTGAACTGACGCGAGTTAGGTTAGGCAGGGAACACGGCCGGCCCAACGACCGTTTTCTCTCGAATGCTTTGAAACGCTGTTTTAGGCTATCTGGTGTACTTTCAAAGCTCTGTAGGTTAATTTTAGGTAGCGCAAAAAAAATATATCTGTTCGGTTATCCTAATTAGGGCTTTTTTGTCCATTTCCCGAAAACGTTAGGACTTATCGCCTTTCCGAAAATGATAGCTGACTTTTTTTCGGTACCCAAAATGACATTTTGTTTTTTTGTTTTGGTTTGGTTTTTTTTGTGATTTCTACCGTTCTGTGCTTTCATTGCCGTCACTGTTATCCCAGTCCCTTTATAAGAGCGTACCAGCCTTGTGAGTGTCCGATCTCCAACAAACAGGAATCAGCGGTCTTCATGTTAGGTACCAGGTCTTCTCGGTTCTCCCGCCATGTTCGGCAGTTCGTTGGAACTTGCATCGAACTCGAGCTCTGTTTCAGCGGGCCAAAATCCACTCTACCTTCGCTTCGTCATCGTGCACGGTTTCAAGGCAAAGTTTTCCGTTACCCAGAAGCTGAAGATAGCGATTACAGGCAACAACAACAACAGGTAAGCAAGTCTTGCATAAATTGAACGAGTAGAGTAAAGTAACGTCAAGATACGTATACATTTCGTTTTGTCTTTGGTTGTGAATGTGTCATTATCAAGGAGAAGTTACATTGCTTGTGGAATCGACTTTGTTGATGTTTACCTGCTGTGCATAAAGGGCTTTATTATCTGTTCTTATCTGTTCTCGATAACCGAGTAAGAGCATGCGACATTTGTTATTGGCTTATATGCACCTTATGATTCCTTCTGATGCATTCTCTTGTAAGGTTATGTTGCCCTCTGATGTGAATGCTAGTAAGCTAAAATGTAATGTGCCATCTTCAGCAGAGAAATTTCTCTTATGCTAGTGTAAGTATTCTGAAGTTACTCAAGTGTCTACAGTTGTACCTACATGCAAGTTACAATATGCTACACAACTGTACATGGACATTGCACCCACTGGTGCTGATAGTAAGTTAAATGTTGTGAAATTTTCTTTCACAAAAAAAAACACTACGATACTTTATAAAGAGGTATACATGTACCTCAAACTGTCATGAAAACTACACAGGACTTGAAAAAAAAAAGGAAGAGTAACTTGCCCAGGCAGGAAAATCTACTTGTCTTGGACGACACAGTATAGTCAATCGATTATTTCATAACAATCAATAGGAATTAGTCAATGATATCAGAAATCAATAAAAGGATTCGTCATGAGTAATCGATTGTGATCAAATTTTCAATAAGCATTATCAATTTTGCTGATACTAGCTTATCTTTTAAGCAACATTTAATAAGAAAGAAATGAACAAAAGATATAAAGTGAAATATGAAATCATGAATACAATTGCACAAAAACATAACATTGTATCTTGTAAACAGAATATTTTGCTGGCATACATGTATCGGGGACTATGTTTTAGGGGTCTTTGGTAGTGCCTTTGAAATCTACATAAAAAAGTTACAATCAAACATTGTGTTGAGGGACACAATTTTTCTACAGTTTATGTGAACTAACAAAGAGAGGCCAACTTTCAATTGATTCTCTAATGACTGATAAATTTGGTAAAATCAAATTGATAACTTGAAACTTCTCTAGCATGTGAGTATGAATTTCGTTCAGTTGATTGATAGCACTGATAACACTTACATTAATTTCAATTTATTGATTTATATCAATTTATGGATCAATTTCAATTGATTGCCTTACCCTGGGATGACCAGACAGCATTTTAGAGACCTGTTACAGCTGTACATTTTACTTGTACGAAATTGGGCTCTTACCAAATACATGCAGGTTTCATGTGTCATGCATCTGTTCATTCATCTGTAGCAGGGCAGGAAAAAAAATTGTAAGTCACTTGCCCAGTGGGCCAGTCAATTTCAGTTTTTGCTTGCCCCCATTTAAATATTAGTTGCCAGTGTGGTGGCCAGTAAGGAAATCAGAGGACAAATGCGAATGAAGTACGCTCGGATTCCTAACTAATTCTTGCTTTCAACCTAATAATTAACTAATCTTTAGGTCTTAAGTTTTGAAATGGAATGACTGGAAATTATCATTTATCAAGCTGGCATTTTTAGTCAGACTCACAAGACTACTGAGGCTACATTGTAATTTCACTTGCCCACTGGGCCACTGAACTTCTATTTTCACTTGCCCAAGAGCAAAATTTACTTGGCTGAGGAAATCAGACCTGGTTTTTTCCTGCCCTGAGTAGATCACAGATAACACCAAAATGTGGTAAAAACAAAAAATATTCACATAAGCCATTACCAGAGTGTGTCACAGAATCTGTGAATTTTTCAGGCGTGTGTCACTGATGTTCTTACCACATTTTGATGTCTTCTGCGATCTATTACTGAACAGATGCGCGACAACGTAGAATCTATCTGCTTCGTAATACATAACAAAGAAACAAAAACAAACATTTATGACCTCAGCTGTACCTTTGTCCACCAATAGAGCATAAGTACATGTAAGAAACAATCAAATTGTGCCTGCAAATAACTTGACTTATTATTTAAACATTGTTTGATAGGAGTTTGATTTATTGTGCATGAATATTACAATGTAGAAGATAGCGAACATTGAATATTTACTGCCACACATTTTGAGTTTAGTTCTTCTACATCCTCTGACATTCAGTGCCTTCCAATCAGAGATGCAAAGTTTTTGTCACACAGTAGCTACAGATGTAGATTAAGATCTATTTGATTGATAAATATTCAGGGCTCAAAATAATGGCCAGTCAATGGGCAATGTCTGGCCAGAATGGTCACTTGACTGGCCAAAAACTTCACTCGCCAGTCATGTTGACCAGTCATGTCATGTTGAGACGGTCACGTTGTTCATTCTTGAATAAACAATCAAATCCCCAACTGTAAATCTGAGAGTTTTTAATCTCTTTTTTATTATGACCTCTAATGAAATCATACACCAATGCATACATGTATCTGTTCGAACGGCTAAAGACCATTCGCTTGCTGTTTATCATGCGTTCAAGATCGATAGGAATGCCATTCGAGTGACTGGGGTTAATATTAAGCCAATTTTTAAATGGTCTAGCAGTGACTGGAACAAATAAACTATATTTGTGGGTTTAATTTGGCTCACATTACATGTACTTGATTTTTGCATAAATAACCTGACCGGTCAGAAACGAGACGTGACCGAGCTAAAATTACTTTGGCCAGTCAACATCACCGGCTACAGTCTGATTTCAAAGGTCACAGTATAAATTGGAATGACAAGAAACAAAATAATAACTCCAATGTAAAATTCAGTGATTGATATCATACACAGAATTTGCTGATTCATATTCAGACATAACTTATCTTATTTAATGAAATGTTTTATGTTACTTGTAGGATGAAGTAAAATTGAGAGTGGTCAATACATGCATACTCCTTGGCATTGATGCTTGATCAGGAAAAAATCAGCCTCTGAGAAGTCTACAGTACTTATGACTCTATAAGGGGTCCAAGGCCCATTTCTTGAAGGCCCTGGAAACTTTTCGGGCCCACAGAGCCATCTTTAATTGAGCTGTGTCTAAAAACTAAGAGCTGTATATACCTGAAACTTCTTGTGTGAAGGAAACCTCTGTTCATATTGAGAATAAGCGATTAAAACAGCTCTGTAAGCATAAGATTTCAGATTTTGGTATGGCTTTCTGGGTGCGAAAACTTTTTGGGACCTTCGAGAAATGGGTCCCTGGTGCATTACAGTCTAACATGGTGACCTTCAACACTTTGATATGCTCTGGCAGCTTTCTGGCATAAATTCAACCACTTTAAACATTATTTTTTAATGCTTTGAAGTATCACTTACACTGTACCTGTGTTAGTGAATTAGCATCAAATTTAAATATCTTAGATTACTAGGTTGATACTTATTGTTCAATACAGCAGCTATAAGATTTCATCATAAAAAGAAAAGGCTATGTTTACAAACATGTAGTACCATGATGTGTTATGGGAACTATGGTACTAGATAGGCCTTTCAATTTCAACAGGCCCCTATGAATTTTTTTTTTACAGTACAGTTTTTTATCACAAAAAGAAAAAGTAAAATTTTGAATATTGTTTACAGTGAATGTTTTGTCAGGGGTCCAAAATGTTTGTACTGTTTGGATTCCGTACAGTTTTGGAAAAAGAAGGAAACTGTGACTTTGTAAACATAGCCTAAAAGATGTCAGAAGCCTTGTTTTATGTTATGCAATGTAGTATTCCTTTGGCATGAATGTTTTTATGATGAATTTAAAATGTCAATCTCTATCTTGTGGTAAATGTTTTTTCTCCCTATTTTCTGTTATTTCAAACAGAAGAACAATTCACTCTATGAAAAAAGTTGATCAATACTTCACACTTACATTGCAGTAATTTTCATAATAAGGTAAAGGTAAAGTCTGCATACGAGCCACGTGGCCCAACAGGCTGGAGCTTATCCCGCTTTCTGTATTAGGAAGCGACTAGGACTATTTCTACTCCCCCTGGATGAGATGCCAGTCCATTGCAGGGTTACCCAACCATTAAATTCACTGCTACCCACTTATACACCTGGGTGGAGAGACACTGAGAGTAAAGTGTGTTGCCCAACAACACAACAGAATGTACCCGCCTAGAGCTTGAACCCAGATCGCTCGATCAGGAGTTGAGCGCACTACATGTAACTACGAGGCCATCGTGCCTCCCCCATTTTTCATTGTTAAGGCTAATTTAATCCTACATTAATTACTTAGTAAGAAAAAACAGTTTATTCATTCATTTTATGACAAAGGTATTATCATTACGTTACATTTGACTTTGTGGATTTAGTATATATTTAAGAGAGGTATCCATTCGCAAACAATTTTAATTTAGTAATACACCTAAATTGCAAAATTTTTACTAGTTGTAGCTGACAACAGTATAGTTCTTAATCATTTTATTATTTATGAATTAAATAGAGCTGAATATGACATGGTTTCGCACAATCTTGAAAGGGTCTTGAATTTTAGTAGTCTTCTTGAAAAGTGCTTGAATTCAGTTAAAGGAGCTCAGTCATGGTATTTTAAAATATTTTGGCCATGCACAAAATTACATTTAAGTCGTCTTGTTATGAATAGATAGAAAAGAAAACATGTTTTTTCAATTTACAGGCTCCCCTTTTCAGTTTACATGTTATTTACAGGTTCCCTTTTTCGATTTCCATGTTATTTACAGACTCCCTTTTTCCATTTACATGTTATTTACAGGCTCCCTTTTTCCATTTACATGTTATTTACAGGCTCCCTTTTTCCATGTACATGTTATTTACAGGCTCCCTTCTTCGATTTACATGTTATTTACAGGCTCCCTTTTTCAATTTACATGTTATTTACAGGCTCCCTTTTTTGATTTACATGTTATTTACAGGCTCCCTTTTTCGATTTACATGTTCTTTATGGGCTCCTTTTTTGATTTCCATGTTATTGACAGACTCCCTTTTTCGATTTACACGTTATTTACAGGCTCCCTTTTTCGATTTACATGTTATTTACAGGCTCCCTTCTTCGATTTACATGTTATTTACAGGCTCCCTTTTTCGATTTACATGTTATTTACAGGCTCCCTTTTTTGATTTACGTGCTATTTACAGGCTCCCTTTTTCGATTTACATGTTCTTTATGGGCTCCTTTTTTGATTTCCATGTTATTTACAGACTCCCTTTTTCGATTTACACGTTATTTACAGGCTCCCTTTTTCGATTTACATGTTATTTACAGGCTCCCTTCTTCGATTTACATGTTATTTACAGGCTCCTGTTTTCATTTTCCATGTTATTTATAGCCTCCCTTTTTTTATTTACATGTTGTTTACAGCCTCCCCTTTTTTATTTACATGTTATTTACAGTATTATGGCACCCTCCCTGTATTAAATTTACATGTTATTTACGGGTTTCCAGGTTGAATCACAAGAAATTTACAGGCTATTTACAGTATTTGCACGAACAGTTTACATGTTATTTACATGATCTTAGCCCTTTGCTTTGAAACATTTACAGTGTTTTCTTCATCATTTACATGTTTCACTTAAAATATTTACATGTTATTTACATGAAACCTCCAAAACATGTAAAAGGGGAAAAATCATGTAAATTATTCGTTACAGTCTTTTTTTGACTATTTACATGTTAATTACATGTTATTTACATACTCTGTACATTTTCAACTTTTCCAGTGTTCAAGTCCGCGTCGGTGTTTTCAATTGTCAACAAATCTTGACAAAGATTTCTTTCGTTATCTTTTGTGCTGAGATGCTGCAACAAAATTCACGAACGCAAAAAATGCTACTAACATCATGTGTGTTTCTTCAACATAAGCATAGTGAAGTTTTACACTGCGGAAATGAATATAAACAAGGAGTTTTGATAACTCGATCAACAAAATCGAGATCGTTTTTCGAAGTTGATTAAAGAAAGCGTCAATGTAACTTTGCTGATTATTTCTGCTTTATTCACATATTTTCAGCTTAGCTTTTAATATGTTATCAAACATTTATCAATCTTAAACATATTTAAAAACTATAGAGTTATTGTTTGAGTTCGATGTACGTTTTCACACGAAAGTGCGGCGCAAGTACAATTTGTCATGTTTACTGACTACAAAACAAGCATCGGCGGGCGCTCTCATTCATCGACAACAGAGAATTTAGTGGATTTTTACACGAATAAAACTGAGCAGTATCTACGGACATAAAGTTATTGGGCCTTGATGAAACAGCAAACGTTGCTTACAATTCAGGCGAAACTCAAACTGACCAAACTAGCAATTATTTTGTTTTACTTTTCAGTCGCGATAGACTGGCAAATTGCTCGCAAGCGTGTGGCAAGAGGAGCTAGGAACTATGAAGTCCTAAAGCTCTGCTATATCTAAATATATCCAGCTGGTTTGTTGCTGTGTAATGGAAAAGCTGTTAATCTTCAACATATGTGAAATTTAAAGTGGAGTAATGTACAGCTCATGTAAAAGAAGCATCCGTCGGAACACAACTTGGTCAGCGATATATATAAGCTTGAAGCGGAACATACCTAAATTCGACACTGTCTTACTTCACTCGGCTCAAACTGGAGCAGCTTACGACGAAAATACTTAAGAAAAATTCCAACAGACGTAAACGCATTGAGTTGTGGGCCAAAAACATGAAAAATTTCGGGAATTTCGGACGCCATTTCCCCCGCGCGACATCCGCAAAAATCCTCGCAGCATGTACGCGCGTGTGCCTTAGGCGATGGCGCAATTTGTTCTAAAAATAGAATTATTGTCCCATATCATGAGGACAACCTCAATACTTGAAATGGCGCGCGCTTACGGTCTCCGTCCCCGATTATGGCTCCTGATTACATGTAATTTACCATTAATTATAAGTCCTTATGCGGAATAATGTCAATTATTGCAATCACTACAGTTAGGACATAAAACATTTCAGTGAAAAGGAAGTTTTCCGAAAACGTTGACGTCACGATAATCATGTGATTTGTCTGACCCAGTCTTCCTCAAACAAATATCGAAAATGACGCTTCTGCTGCCATAAATTCCAAATGTCTCCAGCGTAGTGTGGACCGGGCGTAAGTCTCTTTACGG
Organism: Orbicella faveolata; assembly: GCF_042242905.1. Lineage (NCBI taxonomy): Eukaryota > Metazoa > Cnidaria > Anthozoa > Scleractinia > Merulinidae > Orbicella > Orbicella faveolata. The sequence goes on from NW_028301577.1 coordinate 6,518,800, forward strand.
AGATGACTGACATTTTCAGAGCATATATGGACTAATTTACCGCTGGTATACGGATCGAAAACATTCTTTTACGATTTGTCAAACGGTATGGATCGCAACGTTGTTGTTGTTGTTGTTTTTTTTTCAACCGCATCAATTTGTGAATAATGGACGACCCTCACTGTAGGAGGAAGTTGTTTTATGGCAATAGCCAAGCTTTCGTTGTTAGATCGCTTCAAATCTCTTTGCTTTAATCAGGTTATGTCAACGGGTACCTTTAGGGTGGCGTTCGACTGCGAAGGCTTTCATTGAGCGCATTAACCGTCCGTAATCCTAAACTGATAAAAGAATCACTGAACCCATGTATTTATTTATACATTTATTAAAAATCTGAGTAAAACATAAATACGTGTATTTTTACGATGAAAACGAGCTGTTAGCCGAATCGAACACGTAAAGCAATCCGCTTTTTAACTCGAAGATTGCCCAGCTCCAACTGGAACACATCTAGAAATATTATATTTTCACAATTTCTTGTTGAAAATCGACGGCTTTTCATGAATCATTCCTTCTCCAAATTTCTTTGAAAAAACTCCTGCCTTCCTTCGCTCGGCTTGTGCTGTGTCATTCGCCTCGACGACTCCAAATCGACGTCGCTTCTCAACCCTTTTTTCGTCTTCTGTATTGGGGACATTATCCATTGGACGGCTCGAGTATTGTTCCTTTTCTCTAGCACTTCCCTCTCTGTTGCTTGTGATCTCTGCATTTTTAAGACTTAGGTGAATCTGATTTTTTTCAAGACCTAGAACATGCTCCGTCTTCAAAGGGTGTGCTTTTGACATATTGCCACCTAAAACACCCATTTTCTCCTGGCTTTTTTCTCCCGTTTTCAAACCTTCACTTCGAGTTGACTCAGCCATTTCGCTCGAAATAAGAGTAAATTTACCTTGAATTTGTCACAAATAAATTATGTATCGCTGAAAATGCGGTCCGTTGCGTAAGTACGGCGGGATGATTTTCAATGTGTAGCTTGTTGTTGTAATCACAACAGGAAAAGCGTAATGATCACTCAGTTCGGCTAAGCCACGAAAGCAAAAGATCATGCGAGCAATCAGTTTCGGAACAACAAACAACCTCGTTCCCAGGGTTTTTCCTTGGGTGCAAACTCGGTCGACTTCCATGATCTTCCCAGAAAGTAGAGCGAAGGTTCACAGGCTATGCATCATGCAATATCATTTGTTCTTTAACAATTAGGTGCAATTAGATGGATTTGTGTTTGGTGGAGCGAGATTCAACTCCTCCACGTTTTGTAAATAGCCAAATGGTCAGCCTCCCACCAGTTGCGATTTTTGACAAGTTTCTGTTCAATATACAATATTTGTTTGCTTGTTTCAGTGTCCCCAATGAGTACAGTAGTGTTAAACACTTTGAGACTCAAATAAAGTGATTTGTTTTTCACTAGCGACGGAGTCGGAGTTGGAATCAGAGTCGGAGTCGTAAGAGCTCTTATGACCTTGTGAAAATCAAAAATCGGAGTCGTAAGCGGAATCATAAGCTCGACGGAATCGGAAATCAGTGGAAGAATCAGAAGGCTTCCATTTCTTCCGATTCCGTTTACGACTCCGCCGCTTACGATCCAGTGACAACTAGATTGTCGGAGTTGAAAGAACCTGTCAATCACAAGGCCCGGAATCGAGCATTGTCTTTGGTTTATTCTTCTGCTTCTGCTTGTGACTCCGACAATCTAGTTTTCACGAGATCGTAAGCGACAGAGACATTGGTGTTCGGCTTCCGACTCCGTCAAATTAATTTTCACTAGATCGTATCGCTCTACGCTTCTGATGTCGACTCCGACTCCGTCGCTTGTGAAAACCAGCCTTAAAGCAATCGTGTAGCGTAGTAGTGATGTCAAACCAATTACGGTAGGAAGCACGTGAAAACATCGACCATGGAACTGGTTTTAAAAACAATCTCACTGAAAATTTCCCATGGATACGGCCACGAAAATTCTCCTAAATGACGTCATAATGTTTTTCAGAACACCCTTCTAAGCACGCCCAATAATCCTTCTCACTTCATAGTGGGACTCAACTTTTAAAATGGCCATACGTTCAATTACTTGAAATTTGAAAGTGTATTGATTGGGTTTTGGAAAGCATTTTTGACCCTTTATTTGGCAGGAGCCTATGACCCCAGTTTTGAGTGTATTAAATAACTCTAAACTAAAAAGCTTTCCTATTTGGCCGAGTGGTTTAGGGCGCTGGATTTGAAGTCTGGAGGTTTCTGGTTCAAATCCTCCGCCCTACCGCTATCTGGATTTGTTCTCGGTAGCCCCGAGTTCAACTCCTCGGCCGCGTTGTCTAAATAGCCAACTGGTCAGCCTCCCACCAGTTGGGATTCTTAATAGTTTATGTTATGTTTGAAATATTTGTTTCTTTATGTACAGTGTCCCCAATTAGCACATTAGTGCTAAATACATCGAGACTTAAATAAAGTGATTATTGTTATTATTATTATTATTATTATTATTATTATTATTATTATTATTATTATTATTATTTATGGCTCAGGAAAATTCTCATGCACGCACAATAACCAATCAGCGCGAAGACCCATGTTGTTATTTCGTCCCGTCTGGAGGTGTTAGTGAGATTTTGCACGTGCTTTCAACCACAGCACGTTTTATGCTTCAGTCTTGATTTGTTGTCCGGTGATTAGATCGTTTTCGCTCTCCTGTCAGCATCACTATAGTTGGTCTTTACAAGAAATAAACTGAAATTTCTTTTGCGCGTATTAACTAACTCTAAACTGAAAAAGAATCACCGGATTGGTTTATTTATTGTACATTAATTTAAAATCAGAATAAAACATCAATAAATGTATGTTTTTCGGGCTATTTTAGCCGGATTAAATTCAAAAAGCAATCCGATTTTTAGGTCGAAGATTTGCCTAGTTCCATCTGGAAAACAACTAGAAAATTATATTTTCATAGTTTCTTGTTGAAAATCCACGGCTTTTCATGAAGCATTTCTTCCCCGAATTTCTTTGACAAAACTCTTGCCTTCATTCGCTCGGCGTGCGCTGTGCCATTCGCCTCGACGACTCCAATTCGACGCATCTCAACCCTTCTTTCTTCTGTATTGGGGACATTATCCACCGGACGGCTTGAGTGTTGTTCCTTTTCTCTAGCACTTCCCTCACTGTTGCATGTTATCTCTTTATTTTCAGGAGGCAGGTCATTCTTAATGTTCTCAAGATCTAAACCACGCTCTGACTTCGAAGGGCTTATCGGCTTTGACATATTGCCATCTAAAACGCCCGTTTCCTCGTGGTATTCCTCTGCCGTTGTCAAATCTTCACGTTCAGGTGACTCAGCCATTTCACTCGAATACAGAATTGTCAGAACAAAATGTATGTATTGCTGAAAATACTATCCCTTACGTTCATGTGTTTTTGACGGAATGGCTTTGAACTTTCAACTTGTTGTTAATTATCTATATAAACAGGAAATAACAGAAAACAACAAACAATCTCGTCGCCAGGGCTTTTTCTTGGACGCAAATTCGGGCGAACGTTCGTGAACCTTCCATGTTGTTCCCACAAAGTAGAGTGAATTTTCATGACAGTGTAAATTTCACGCAACATCATTCCTACTCGAAAAAAACACTAGTATTTGTTGGTATCATTAGTTTATGCGCTACAGTCTTCGACAATAATAAACAATCATGAGCAACGAGATCAACACACTTTCAAATTCACTGACTTTTCGTCCATGACTTCGGCGACGGTGAAGGTCAAGTATATAGTGACCCCAGTTACTCTTATAAAGACTGAATCCCACTGCGTCTGTACAAAAATACTACTACCAGTTAAATGATTGGGCTTAGGCTCACCAGTCTGTGCTGTAACTTCAGTACTGGATTATTACCACATGTGTAACGCGTTTTCAAAAACCGCCCCGTAAATAATTCCATGATATATTTGATTCTTACCACTGGTGCAACGCATCTTCCGTGTTACTCTTGCTGTGGTTACAAAAAGCTTTCCGATTGGCCCAGAAAAATTCTCGTGGACGCACAATAACCAATCAACGCGGAGATCCTTGTTGTTATTTCCTCCAGTGATCAGGAGAAACTAGTGAGATTTTTCACGTGCTTTCTACCAGAGCACGTTTTATGCTTCAGTTTTTGCTTTGCTATAGTTGTCATCACTAGAAAGACACTGAAATTTATTTTGAGCGAATTAACTAACTCTAAACTGAAAAAGAATCACGGTACCCTGGTTAATTTATTATAAATTTATTTAAAATCAGAATAAAACATCAATACAAGTTTGTTTTCCGAGATATTTTAGCCGAATTAAATTCAAAAAGCAATCCGCCTTTTACGTCAAAGACTTGCTAAGTTCCAACTGGAAAACATCTAGAAATATTATATTTTCACAGTTTCTTGTTGAAAATCGACGACTTTTCAAGAAGCATTTCTTCCCCGAATTTCTTTGACAAAACTCTTGCCTTCATTCGCTCGGCTTGTGCTCTGTCATTCGCCTCGACGACTCCAATTCGACGTCGCATCTCAACCCTTTTTTCGTCTTCTGTATTGGGGACATTATCCACTGGAAGGCTTGAGTGTTGTTCCTTTTCTTTAGCTCTTCCCTCACTGTTGTTTGTGGTGTCTACATTTTCAGGAATCTGAATCTGAATGTTCTCAAGACCTAAAACATGCTCCGTCTTCGAAGGACTCGTTTTTGATACGTTGCCTCGTTCCGTTGCCAAATCTTCACTTATGTCCATGTTAAGACTCTGAGTTGACTCAGCCATTGCACTCGAGTACAGATATTTGGATTTGACAGAACAAAATTTATGTCTCGTTGAAAATGCGGACCGTTGTGTTGATGTGTTTTCGACGTCGAGTCCTTTTAAACGTTTAGCTTGTTATTGTTATTTAAACAGGAGATACGTATCCAACCAATCAGGGGCAGCGGCAGATTTAGATCATAAAGAGCATGGGACATATCCCATCATCATGGACACACTTTTTCGACCGTAGCACACGAAAACAAAAAGTCATTTACGTCAGTCCCTCTTCTTTCTTATTTGGTTACAATAGGCAAACATTGTCTCGATCGATTGCAGTGAAGCGAGCTTTATATTCATAAAGGTGGGGAGTCTCCCATGCTCTTTCGTGTTCTTTATGTTCTAACGCTTGTTGGACTTCCATAATCTTCTGAGAAAGAAGAGCGAATGTTTACAATCACGCAACATCATTTGTACTTAAATAACTAGTATTTCTCTGGGTCTTATTAGTTTAACTGCTATAATCTTCCACAAGAATCAACGATCATGAAGTGTTAAATGTACTGGGCAACCGATCAAGACATTTTGAAATTTACCTTTCGTGCAATACTGCAATGGTGCGGTCTCTTTTAGGAACTGAATCTCATTATGAAATGAGAAGAGGCATTAGGCGTGGCCTGAAAGGGGTTAGCTTCAGCTTACGCCTTACGGCTTCTTACGTTCTGGATGACGTCATTTTGACGTCAGTCAGGATTAAGTGGTCATGTGATCTGGTAATGGGGGTTCTCATATCATATGCCTGTTTTTTAGGTCATGTTCTACATTACAATAAACACACCTGCATATAAGAACAAATGGATTAAGAACACCAGGCTGAAATTTGGCCAATAAAGCCCCGTTTTCATAAGAACAAGATCAGCCTGAAAATTGTAACATGTTCTTATAACATGGAAAAAGTGTCATAATTACAAAACATGTAAGTTTATGTTTGCTGTCAGATAACTACATAACTCTATCAGCTGTCAAGCTGTCTTGTTTTGGTATTGACGGAGTACTTTTTTTCTACAAAAATTATCTAGTTGTTCTGTAGGGTGAGAATTAAAATGTTTCACATCAATGTTGTAAACTACTGTTGTATTACTAAATAAAAATTTAAGAACATTTTGAGCCTGATTTGTCACTAATCACCCGATAAATAAGAACTCAGTCAGCCTGACCTCCGAAATCGTGCGTTCTTATATGCGGCTGTTTACTGTATATACAAGGAATGGTGAGAAAAACACGTTAAATCGGCTTTTGGACCTCAATTTTACCGCAAATAAGGTTAGAACATTTCGAAATTATCAGCTCTGTGTCTATTTTAATTTAATATAGGTCAAGACATGTGGCGCATTCTAAAATATATTGTCTAACCCGTAAATTAAAATTTGACGACAGAAGGTCAAATATTTCCATTTTTAACGTACTTTGAAAAGCTGTCGCGTCGCTCACAATTATTTGCCCATGCCAGAGAAATTTTTACAGGAATCTGTAGACCATCCTTCTACGATTCAACCACCAGAAGCTTAATCCATTTGAAGGTTTCGCACATGGTGAAAATTAATCATATTCACGAAGTACTTTTAAGTGAATGAAATACATGTCTTCGAAATTTAATTATTTTGCACCCAAAAAGACAACGCAACATTCCCCAAAATCAACCTAGTACACATTTAAACATTGCTCAAATTTTTTTGAATGTTTTAAAGACGGAAGATTAACGTGGTTTTGCATGCGAGGCTCTTGAACTGGTTTAATGAAATGGTGCGTGAAATGACGATTTTAACGGAATTTCGTAATTTGCATTTTTCTTTTAAATAAAAGGATATTTTGCCAAAAAAAAACTATCCAGTAGTTTTGGTCATGCCCTAGCCTATCTAAAGCACAAGCCACTTTTGACCAACGCAACAGCCTTCTCGAGCGGGGAAGTGAGGGGTGGACATTTTAATGATACGCGACGTAAAAGTTCGGAAATTGAAAGGAGCTCGGTGACGGTTTGCACATTTTGAAAAGTTTAGCCTAAATTTTTCAAATTCGTCGTTTGCAATCCGTGTCAGTCTTCGCATCCGTGACCATCCTTGCTTCTTTATGGTTTATTATTATCTCTTTGATGTTTTTCTATCTTAGTAAACTATTATTTTCAGGTTTCCTTTCATTTAAAGGAGATTTTGTTCGGGGCCAAAAAACAGGACAAAACACCGTGACTGAGCTCCTTCAAACGTGCTCCTCGACAAACCGAAGAACTCTGCCGATCGAGCTACAAATTTTGTAAAATTAATATCAAGTTTTTGGAGGGTCTTTTGTCTCATGAGACTAAAACCTTAGAAGAACAGGTAAGTTTTACAGTTTGGAATACACTCTTAACTTTTTTTTTTTTTTTTTTTCACATATATAAGAACCCTTTTTATAGGGGCGTTGAAGCTGAGATTAAACAAAATTTTAAGAACGTATTAAGAACATTCCTTGGGCGGAGAGTCGATTAAGAACGTTTTTATTTTGCTAATCTGTATATTAAATGAGAAGCATAAAATAAAGGTAACAAAAATGTAAATTAGCCCAAATAAGGGCGTGTTTTGTGTAACATTAACAATGGTTTTGTTGCATGTCACACATCTCGGTTTGTAATAATCAGCAGTTCTCAAGTTATTTATAACTGTTCCAAAATAACTTCCACACCATCAAAGTCATCAGGTGATACAAACTATGAAGTATTATCAAGGTAGTTGACCCTATATTCTCTGGGCAAATTTAAGAACATCTTAAGAACGTTTTCAGTCTTAAATCGCCAAAAAATATAGGAAAGTTCAGCCTCAGCTCCAAAATTAGACGTTCTTATAAAAATAAAGACTGTATCACAACGTCGCGTAAAAGCCAGCAATAAACGCCGGAAGCTTTTTAAAAACGTGTTACACTTATTGATCATGCAAGTTTGCATATAAGATAAATGTTGCGCGAGCGCCAAGTCACCTGAGCCAATTAAAATATTGAATCATTGTTTTAGAGCTTTTTCATCACGCAATCACACAATCATCAGCAGTTGATTAACAATTATGGCGGCCTTGCGGCTAGTAATCGAAGCGATAAAAAGACAATTTCCCAAAGTTCCGGTTATGACAACCAATGAACTGCATCAGTTGATGAGAACTACAACACAGGCACCACGCAAGCTTGTCTTGTTGGTGAGTACAGATCAAAACTTTAATATACGAGTTGTGTGTAAACTTGGCATCGATACAGCCTTTAACAGACTCTCGCGTTGTATCAACGCGTTCAGCCGGAGATGTTTCCAGTCGTTTTCTCCCAAATAACTATCATAAAGGTGTACTCAGGTGCATAAAAAACGTTCAACTGTGTACTGAGCGATTTTGCAGCTAGGCAGGGAAAGTAAATTCGGTAAAAGAAGCTCAGTGAGCCTTCAATCGGACAGTTTTTCTCGCGCTCTTAGTTTTCCCATCTCCCTCCCCCTCCCCCCTTTGAACGCGTGCCACACAAGCTACTGTTTCAAGGTGCTTTAGGACGAAATTAGCAGCAAGTCACAAAAAAATTGAATGGCATGATATCTGTACAAGTTATGAACGGTAACTTTGTGCGGTGCAACTTGAATATAAATTTTCCTTCGGATTTCGTATTTCTTTCAGGCTTTCTTAACTAAACTTGCTTGGAATAGACAAAAACATCCTGCTCGTGGTGAAATAAAATTTCAAAAGAAGCGTAATCGATCTAATCTTGAATCGAACGGGGTTGAGAGGTCGACACCTTTTTAACCGTTTCAAAGGCATAATTATATTCAAAAGAATAATCTCTTGTTGTATTAGAATATCAGTCTTGCATGCCGAGAAATGTTCTTGTTTTGCTAAACCAAAATTTCGTACGCGTTTGCTTGAAGTGGCACGCCTCAATAACTTGAAAAGGAAATATTGTTTACACTAAATGCGAAAAATTTGAAATAGCTCAACTTTTTATGGCTTCTAAAACGAAACGTGTCTTGGTTCACTGTCTGGGGCTTGGGGTGGGTCAACGATAAAACAAAAACTACCCACTGTCGCCTAGTTTATTATGCATGCAACTTGTTCGCGATTGTTTTGTACTGAACAGTGTTACACTCAGATGGATCTAAGCGTTCCTCGTAAATAATGGCCAAGGCTATCGTTAACCAATTAACAAATTGACGTCAGTTTCTCATGTGTCTGTCTTGTTATTGATCATGAATTTCGTCGTAACATTGTCAAAGAAGCTGTGGATCCGCAGAGTACTGACTACTGACTGACGTCAATTTGTTTTTTTACCATAACAATAAGGTAAAAGATGCGTGAATTATAGATTCATGTGTCTGTCCACTTATTGACGATGAAAATTAGCCAATGGACGCGCGAGAATTTCTGAAGTTATCGTAAAATATTGCGTCGCGTTACGTCGAAGATTCCATCTTCAACTGAATAATGGAATCATTCAATGGTAGCGTACTTCCAATACCACATGTTGATTGGAATAATGGCAAACTGGGAAAGACTCAGGCAGTTTGTTCAAGTGTAGTTTTAGTACGATTATCAGTTGAGTAAGGCACAAGGGAAGTTTGGTTGCGAAGTTTTGGCGTCAAAATTATGGTGTTGTCACGGGCAACTTACCTCGTTTCCGTTGGTAACAATATCAACAGCCGTTGGCCGCCTGTCGCGTCGCCTACAATTTCGCGCGCTTTGCTGCCAATGACGTCAAAGGTCGACAAGTTGCCAATGGATACGGAGCCAGTTGCTCGTGACAACAACACGATTTTTACGTTAAAACTTGGTGACCAAACTTTCGTCCCGCCTCACTCAACTGATAATCGTAGTCATATTTAGTTGTATGTCTGAAATGCGTGAAATGCGCGTTTGTGACAACGAACGTAGTTGATTAGCCTATAGGTGTAGCGTACCCTCGGGGGGTGGGTACGGCTACACGTAGGCTAGTAGTTGATGCGGGTAGGCCTTCGGTCAGTGTAGGCCTCATGTCCAAGATACACAAACAGATGCGACTCGAGAAAGCAATTTTTCGATCCGTAAAGTTTGACAGACCGTAAAACACTGCTTTCCATCTGCATGTGGTCTGCAAATTTCATTTCGTGTTTGTTGAACCGTCCGGTTTGTACTGGCTAGTTCCTGGGCCTCGATATTTCGCGTCGGTCAGTCGTTTTCGGGTCGCTTATCTCGGATAGGTCACCGATGGGACCTTTTCGGTGATACGGCGGCCATTTTGAATTCTGTTGTTTCAAATAGTTATTATGGAATGCTCAGAGGGCAAATTAGTATGTATTTGCCCCCTAAGCATCCCATAATAGCTATTTGAAACAATAAGAATTCAAAATGTCCGCCGTATCACCGAAAAGGTCCATTGACGGAGAAGGCCCTGGAGAAAGCCGTTTAGGAACTAGGCAAAGGTTTGTACAGATGGCCGTTTTCGGTCCGTATACGATGCATCTCATTAATGGTCTTAAAAAATATCGACCGGGAGCAAGAGAAGATCAAGGTAAGAGAGTGAATCCCCCATATAGGCCAAGGTAATCCCTCTTAAGTTATTTTTAGACATGGTACCCAGTTCTTCCGAGGATGTTATTCACGCGATGCGAGGACAACCCAATCGACTTTCTCGAAACTACCTGAGACGAAATGGCGGGAAATGTGGTGAAAAGTCATTTTATATGTTTTGATTTTCAAAAGACGTTTCATAGCACAGATGTTTTCTGCACTCTTAGCCTCCTTTTTGTTTGGCATGGCTTTCGTTTGATTTGTGCTCGTTTGGCCGTTCATTCTTTTGCCTTTCATTCGGTTTTAAGAAGTTTAAAATAAGCAAACCACTACGGAAACGACGACGAGTACAATGACTGTTCGCTCGTTCGTCATAATTCTGTATTCATTCCTTTGCCGTTCTTTACAAAACAAAAACGTGAAATGACCACATTCAACGTTTTCTAGAGAACGTGGAATACGAAGGCCATATTTTAAAATTTCTTTTCGAATTTTGACGCTGCCTTACATATTTTGTTTAGGAAATACAAAGTGAATGAACCTAAATTCTTAAGAGATTCGTAGGTTGAATACAGAGTCGTTTTTAATCGACGTTGTCCTTAACGCTAGGATCCTTGTTGCTTAATTAAACTCCCCTTATTGTTTTTGCCGGAGCGTATCTGTTCACTTCCCAACATCTGTTTGTTTGGTGGCCTTGTGTTCAGGCGTTCACTTAATCCTGACTGACGTCAAAATGGCGTTATCCCGGCAAAACTTAAGAAGCCGCAAGCTAAAACTAACACCTTTCTGGCCACGCCTAATGATCCTTCTCACTTCATAATGAGATTCAGTTCCTAAAAAGACCGCACCTTCACAGTAATGCACGAAACATAAAAAATTGAAAGTGTATAGATTGGGTTGTCCAGTACACGTAACCCTTTATGGTTGCTAGTTCTTATGGACGATTGTAGCAGTTAAACCAATAATACCCAGAGCGAGAAATACTAGTTTTAAAGTCGATCAAGCCATTGATTGCCTAACTAAATAAGAAAGTAGCGGAACTGAAAGACTTTGTTTTCGTGTGCTAGGGCCAACAAATGTCCTCATAAGGGTGGGGTTCCTCCCACGCTCTTTCATGTTCTTTGCCTACTACTGCCACTGATTGGTTGAATACGTATTTCCTGTTTCAATAACAATAACAAGCTAAACGTTATAAAAGCCTCGGATCGAAAACACATTCACACAACGGTCCGCATTTTCAACGAGACATAAATTTTGCTCGGACGAATTCAAACATTTGTGCTCGAGTGCAATGGCTGAGTCAACTCAGAGTCTTAGCATGGCCATAAGTGAGGATTTGGCAACGGAACGAGGCAACGAGTCAAAAACAAGCCCTTCGAAGAATCAGCATGTTTTAGGTCTTGAGAACATTCAGATTCAGATTCCTGAAAATGTAGACGCCACAAACAACAGTGAGGGAAGAGCTAAAGAAAAGGAACAACACTCAAGCCGTCCAGTGGATAACGTCTCTAATACAGAAGGCGAAAAAGGAGTTCAGATGAAACGTCGAATTGGAGTCGTCGAGGCGAATGACACAGCACAAGCCGAGCGAAGGAAGGCAAGAGTTTTGTCAAAGAAATTCGGCGAAGAAATGCTTCATGAAAAGACGTCGATTTTCAACAAGAAACTGTGAAGATATAATAATTCTAGATGTGTTTCAGTTGAAACTTGGCAAATCTTCGAACTAACAATCGGAAATGATTCAGTTGGAGCCAGGCAAGTCTTGCACGTGAAAAGCGGATTGCCTTTTGAATTTAATTCGGGTAAAAGAGCTCGTTTTCCGTGGAAAACATACATGTATTGATATTTACTCAGATCTTAAATAAATGTTTAATAAATTAACCAGGGCTCGGTGATTCTTTTTAAGTTTGGTGTTAGTTACTACACTCAAAATAAATTTCAGTGGTTTTCTAGTGATGACCGAACTATAGTGAAAGAGAAAAGAGAACAAAACCGATATAATCACCGGATAAGAAATCAAACTTGAAGCATACAACCTGCTGTCATAGAGAGCGCGTGCGAATCTCATTAACCTCTCCTGATTGGACGAAATAACAACGGGTCTTTGCGCTGACTGGTTATCGCACTTCCACGAGAATTTTTCTGAGCCAATAGGAGAGCTTTGTAGCCACAACAAGTGTTAACACGGAAGATGCGTTACACCAATGATAAGAATCCAATATATCATGAAATTATTTACGGAACGGGCTTTGAAACGCGTTACTCCTGCGATAATAGTGCAGTAATGAAGTTGTAGCACAGACCGGCGAGCCTAACCGTAATCATTTCACTGGCATAAATATTTTGGTACAGGTGCATGCGCTGTGCGATTCCCTCGTACCGGTCTCTGGTTAACAGCACAGGTAATCCAACTTCTTTGATGAACCTGACTTTCTCGCTTTTTTTAATTCTTCTCAATTTCTCCTTACCTACTTCATAATAAAACAAAATAAAATGTCATCCTGGTAAAAAGTAGAAGGTGGTGATCGTGGTGGTGGTGGGTGGGGAGGGGTTAAAGCCCCCAACACCCCGGGCCCCGCCATCCCTGTGTACCTCTCTCAATTCCTAGTTGTTTATTAATGAATCGGGGTTATGATTAAGTCACTGAAGGGCCTTATCATACAGATTTTGAGAAAGCTTATCAGACGACTGAATATTTCAGATCAAATACAGACTCGTATAGTCAGTAACAGTGCGCTTTAGTGACCTTGCGTATAAAAATTTCATCTGACATAGTGTCTCTTATATCGGCCTTTATTGTTAGTAAGAAGACAGGCGTGTTGTAAAAGCGAGCCTCATTTACAGATTAGGTTTAATATTACATCAAACACATTTCGCTAAACTACTATAAGGCGGCAAAAGTCAGTTTGGAAATGGCCTATCTCTATATGTTTTTTGTTTCGCTTTTGAAAAACAACTTCACTGAAATTTAAAAACACCTTTCTAACCATGCCCAATTCTCCTTCTCAATTCACAATGGGATTCAGTTTTATTAAAAAGCTAACGCCTATAATTACTTAAACGTCACCTTCGCCACAGTAATACGCGAAAGGTCAGTGAATTTAAAAGTGTATTGATCGGGTTGCTCATGATTGTTTCTTATTGTCGAAGACTGTAGCACATAAACTAATGATGGCAACAAATACTAGTGTCTTCTCAAGTAGGAATAATGTTGCATGAGATTTTGCGCCCAAGAAAAAGCCCTGGCTTCGAGATATTGTTCGTCGTTCTGAAAATGCTTACAAGCATGTACCTCGAAAGAAAAGTGGAACTAAAGGTGACCTTTTGCTTTCGTCTGCCAAGGCCGAAAAAAGTGTGCTCACCAGGGTGGGGCATTTCCGATGCTCTCAAGCTCTTTATGATCAAAATTTGCCTCTGCCATTGATTGGTAGAATACGTATACAGATAGCAACAACAAGTTGAAAGTTCAAAGCCATTCCGTCAAAAACACATAAATACGAATACGTATTTCCTGGTTATACAGATAACAACAACAAGTTGAAAGTTCAAAGCCATTCCGTCAAAAACACATGAATCGAACGCAGGGGTCGGTATTTTCAGCAATACATTGTTCTGACAATTCCGTATTCGAGTGAAATGGCTGAGTCAACTCAACGTGAAGATTTGACAACGGCAGAGGAATACCACGAGGAAACGGGCGTTTTAGGCGGCAATTTGTCAAAGACAAGCCCTTCGAAGTTAGAGCGTGGTTTAGATCTTCAGAACATTAAGATTAACTTGCCTCCTGAAAATAAAGAGATCACATGCAATAGTGAGGGAAGTGCTAGAGAAAGGGAACAACACTCAAGCCGTCCAGTGGATTATGTCCCCAATACAGAAGACGAAAAAAGGGTTGAGGTGCGACGTCGAATTGGAGTCGTCGAGGCGAATGACACAGCACAAGCCGAGCGAAGGAAGGCAAGAGTTTTGTCAAAGAAATTCGGGGAAGAAATGCTTCATGAAAAGCCGTGGATTTTCAACAAGAAACTGTGAAAATATAATATTTCTAGTCGTTTTCGAGTTGGAACTAGGCAATCGTCGAGGTAAAAAGCGGATTCAATTCGACTAATAGGTCGATTTCTACGTAAAAATACATGTATTGATTTTTTATTCGATTTTAGATAAATGTATAAATGAATATTTAATTTTCTTAAAGGTATCGAAACTACAATTGTAGAACAATATGACCTAAAAACAGGCATATGATATGAGAACCCCCATTACCAAATCACATGACCACTTAATCCTGACTGACGTCCACATGACGTCATTCAGAACGTAAGAAGCCCAAAGGCGTAAGCTGAAGCTAACCCCTTTCAGACCACGCCTAATACTTCTTCTCATTTCATATTAGAATTCAGCTCCTAAAAAAGCCGCACCTTCACAGTAATGCACGAAAGGAGAATTTGATCGGTTGTCCATTACACTTAAAACTTCGTGATTGTTGATTCTTATCGATGATTATAGCACCTAAACTAATAACACGCAGAGAAATACTAAAAATTTAAGTACGAATGAAGTTGCGTGACTGTTAACATTCGCTCTTCTTTCTCGGAAGATCATGGAAGCCCAACGAGCGTTAGAACATAAAGAGCAAGAAAGAGAATGGGAGACTTCCCATCTTTTCGAATATAGAACTTGCTTCACTGCAATCGATCGAGGCAATGTTTGTCTATTGTAACCAAATAAGAAAGAAGAGGGACTGATGTAAATAACTTTTTGCTTTCGTGTGCTACGGTCGAAAAAGTGTGTCCGTGATGATGGGGAATCTCTCATGCTCTTTATGATCTAAATTTGCCGCTGCCACTGATTGGTTGGATACGTATTTCCTGTTTCAATAACAATAACAAGCTAAACGTATAAAAGGACTCGGCCTCAAAGACATACCAATACAACGGTCCGCATTTTCAAAGAGACGTAAATTTTGTTCTGTCAAATTCAAACATCTGTACTCGAGTGCAATGGCTGAGTCAACTCCGAGTCTTAACATGGACATAAGTGAAGATTTGATGACGGAAGGTGGCGGTGTGTCAAGAACAAGTCCTTCGAAAACGGAGCATGTTTTAGGTCCTGAGAACATTCAGATTCAGATTCCTGAAGATATAGATACCACAAACAACAGCGAGGGAAGAGCTAAAGAAAACGAACAACACTCAAGCCGTGCAGTGGATAATGTCCCCAATACAGAAGACGAAAAAAGGGTTGAGATGCGACGTCGAATTGGAGTCGTCGAGGCGAATGACACAGCACAAGCCGAACGAATGAAGGCAGGAGTTTTGTCAAAGAAATTCGGAGATAAAATGCTTCATGAAAAGCCGTCAATTTTCAACAAGAAATTGTGAAAATATAATATTTCTAAATGTGTTCCAGTTGGAACTAGGCAATCTTCGAGGTAAAAAGCGGATTCAATTCCGGCGACCAATAGGTCGATTTCTACATAAAAATACATATGTTGATTTTTAATTCGATTTTAAATAAATGTATAAATGAATCAATGGGTTGTTTACAGGGTTAGTTAATATGCTCAAAAAGAAGCATTCACAGTCGAACGAAATTTCTCCCCTGAATGAATGGGTGAACTGGTTGACGATCCGTACGTGTATATTTGCGTTTTTTTAAGTTGTTATATATCGTCACTTCCGGCAGGAGAAGATTGAATCCCCCATAAAAGCCTTATACCCGAGGCAATCCCTCTTATCTTATTTTTATACGTGGTACCCAATGTTACTCGCGCATTGCGTGGAAGTTTTTGTGGAGGACTTGTTTGTGTCGCCGCCTCGTTTCAAAGCGAAGGGAAACCTCCAACGCTGTGGGGATGTCTTCTTTGATATTTTCATGTCAATGAAGCAACCCAACGGGGATTCGTATCATATGCCTGTTTTTTAGGTCATTTTGTTCATCAAATGTAGTTTCGACACCTTTCATTTAAGAAGATTAAATAGAACAACGGAGAGAACCTGTAACATTTTATGGAATTGTCCAGGTTTTGTGTGTTCGAGTTCGACTGCATGTATCGAGTTCAGGTCAAGTTAACCCAGTTAGCTTGATAAGAGTTTGGACTGGGAATAACACTGGCTTGCTTTCATAGGCAAAACAGTACGTATCATATTCAAGGGAAAATTAAACTAAAACGCCATCGAAAGCTACAGAATTTGTGAAACTTAAAACAGAAGTTGAACAAAAATTTGACTGTATCTTGAAATTCTAGCTCTAATTCGAATTGAAATTTTAACTGGTGTACACACACCTCTATTTGACAACTTCCCAGTTTACTTACCGCTACAGCTTGTGGTCTGGATCGCGTTGTTCATCTCAGTTAACTGTGATAAAAGAAAAAACCTCTCACCCGGCCCTCTTACATACTAACGGCCTGTTCGAGGTTTGTACTGTAAGTTACTGACCGCGCTTTTTCCCTTCGACTCATGGCCTAAGTGCTTGCTTGTTGACCGCTGTGATGGTTCTTTCGCTTATGTAGCAAAAAGACGAAAGAAAGAAAACCTCTGGGACGAGGATATCTAAGTTATTAACGTACATAATATATAGATTTAGCCAAGCCTAAAAGCGGAGCTCCTCAGTTATTTTTTGGAATGTTGTTACTAATGAAAATAATCCAACATGTATGTGAGGTAAATTGCGAATGATATAATAGTTTCAGCTGGAACTAGGATTACTCAGCAGATCGAGGTTTAAGATAGTGTGATGATGAAAATAGAGCCACGATTTCATGATTTCTGGGAAGCCACCAAAAATCTTGATCACATAACAGAACTGTCTTCTGTGCTTTTTGGTGGCATTTCTTGTTCTTTCCTATCAATTAAAAGCAACCCAAAGCAACTATCACGCATAGAAATCGAGAGCAAATAATCTTATTGTGTTCTGTATCTACATCTATATATGTAATCTACAAAGAGATTTACCCATCACTTCAGATGTAAAAGAGATTGAAAAAAAAAGGAAATAAATGTAACTAAATCACTATTTAGATAAAGAAAAGAGGCGAGACTGGCCTTAAACACCTCAACACTCAGTGCTTGCAGGAGTTAAATGTGTAAATTTCACGGGATGGTACTCTCTTTTAGAAGTTCTAGTCGTTCTAAACTTTATCTAAATCCTCTTCACAGGCACTTCGAAAAGTGGCCGCCATTTTTTTAACAACTACATACTGCGAGGCTATTCACTATTTTCAATAGAATAGGTAGTAAGTAGCGTGGCCAATCAGAGAACGGTATTCGTTATAGAACGCTCGAAAGACGCATATCCCTTCTCGCACAGTACATTTCATGTATGTCACATCAAATTGTTTTGATTCAATGTCGGTTTTCCTTTACTGCAACAGGACACGCGTGAAGAAAAAGAGTTCAAAGTGAGTCATTTGGCTAAAGCAATACTTCTTAACCCTAAGGAGACTAACATGTCACGAGTCATAGACATGATACATCAGAAAGGTAACTAAAGGAGTACGTTATATTCGAGTCGTCACGCATCGATCCTCCCCAACTGAGAAGAGCCTTGGGTTACCTCCCAAGAATAGACTGCTGGTAGTCTGTTTTTCTCTCGAAATTCAGTAGGGGCTCTGAGGCGAGACGTTTTGGCTAAAGGGGATCTTCGCGTTGATTGGTTATCGCACTTCCACGGTAATAATAACCACGAAATACCTAGTCCCGCCTTCTTCCCCACTCGGCCACCGCCATACTGCCCTTTTTCGTTCGCGATAACTAAACACTCCTCCTAATGACCCTTAGAGAAAACACCGGCTGCCAGCAGACTATCCCAAGAACGGCTGCGTAGGCCCAGACTATGAGGACTTATGAGTATGGTGTATCTTGACATACACGGCCATTGTTTTCAAGTTCGTTGTCCGTAATCCGTGTTTCCTTTTTCTAACTCGTAACCATCCTAGTTATTTCGTGGTTATTATTAATTCATGGGGTTTCGTATTTAAAAAAACTATTAGTCACTCTCAAAGATATACCTTCAGTTTAAAATCAAAACAGTACAAGCTGGCACCATTGTACTATTTAATAGCTTTCCTTCTATTGGAATGGTCACGAGGATTTTCTACGGATCACCTTGTACTTGTGAGGGGGGGGGGGGGGGCGGGGCGGGTTACTCGGAAAATTGCGTAATAGCTGTTATTGGATTTGAGTCTGCGGTCAATTATTCTTTTGTTTTAAAAGGCATGCAAACGAGGCGAAAGGGTCAATACAATGCAGAATTGACCCTTTCGCCTCGTTTGTGTGTCAAGCCGCTGATAACTGCAATAACAGCTATTATGATATATATTACTAAATGCAAAAACTGGTTTGTTTATTAAGCAATTTTTTGTTCAAAAAGATGGGAAAATCGGTGCTAACCTGAAAGTGATTAGTAGCTTGCATTTATGATGGTTACAAAAGATAAAGGTCGTCATAGTTAACTGCTTCGTTGGCGAAATTTGAAACGTTGTGTCCGTTTGCACGCATTACATGCCTATGAGCATTGGCATGAAGTGCGTGCACAAGATACTTCTGCTCTTGTATCTTGTCCCATATATGAACAAGTTCTCTGATAACGGATTGCTGGATGATAAATATCACAGTGAAAGGGTTAAAAGAGCTTCTTAATATTTAATGAAACACCAATTTTTTTTTTTTCATTTTAGTTGGGCCTCCACATGAACCAAAATCAGTAGTGTGCTATTGTGCTGTTGGTTATCGAGCAAGCATCATGGCTAACCGGTTGATAGACGAGCTTCAGAAACCTGAAAATGAGGAATTGAAGTCACGAATGGATGTTTACAATCTAGAGGGATCTATTTTTAAGTGGGCCAATGAAAGGAAGGATCTTGTTGAGCCAAGTGGTCAAAGTACAACACTGGTTGATACAGTCAGCCCCTTTTGGGGATTGCTGGTGCATAAAGAAATGCGTGTACGTGCTGATTAAACATCTTTCAACTTCTTTAAGGAGACATGCCAAAGAAAGTGATCTAAGTTCAATTTTTGCTTCAGTGATAAGGACGACCCATGAGAAAAATATGCTTTTTAGCTAGACACAAGATGATAGAGTAGGACTGAGCCTGTCCTGGGGATTTGTGGGAGGGGGGGGGGGGGGGGGGAGGACCAGTCAGAAATTTTCTGCTTTGTGGGTGTTACCTGAAATTTTTTTCACCCCTTAAAGGTACCAGTTCTAAAACAACACATTATATCCTGTCATAATTTTTTCAGCTTAATACCACGTAAACGTACTGCAAAAGCCCCGCTGTGGACCTTTTGAGGCTGAACACAATAAGAGGTACCAAAACTGCCTTTTTAGCCCCTAAAAGGTACGACTAACACCCCTGTCCTTTTCCCCTTCAGGAACCAATGTGCTTATCTAGTTGGCAATTATGGGATGATTATGAAAAACAATAAGAGTCTCTTTGTCATGTGATAAGTTACATCTACACCTTTGTTTTATCTACCAATAGTATGAGTGGCATTGTTTCAAGAGTACTCAAATAGCAAGTGTTTTGACAAAAAATCAAAACAGAAGTGTGTAGTTTTTCACAAAGGCTCTTGCATTTTTGTTTTCTGTCATGCTTCATAGACTAGGAAAAAAGAGGCATTGTCATTGTCTACTACAGTTGTCACCCCTTGTCACTGATAAATGATTCAACAATGCAATTACTAATGATTGTCACTTCTTGTAGGGTAAAACAAACAGCAGATAGATATGTACAGTACTTAATTAAATGGCACTCAGTTTTCACACATGTACTAAATAGTTGCTAGTTTTTATATTAAACTTTGTCTACAGGTAACTAAACTTAACTTACTTAACTTTGAACCAGAATCCCCGGGGGGGGGGGGGGGGGAATAATCCCGAAAATTATTTGAGATACTAGAAATAAATAAAGCACTTTATCTGAGCTGTCTTTGCAATTAAATTACATCTTAAGTAAATGAGTAAATACCTTTTAAAACTTATACCATAAATATAACTTAGTACAGTAGTAAAAGAAGCCAGTCACAATGACAATAAAGTGATAAGAATTAATATGAATAATTTAAATAAAATCAGCATAACCATAGCCTTCAAAATTGTACACAAAGATACCACAATGTGGAATTCCTATTTTCAAAACAAAAGTCAGCTCCCTTGGATAAGTTTCAGCATAATTTAACCCAGCTATCTAACAGTTTTGAATTCTGAAGACACACTGCTGAACAATTTCACCGTTGGCTTGGCAAACAATAGAATTGTTAATTATTTTCTCAGTTTCCATCTTTTTCTCCTGTATTTGTCCTCTCTAAAATCTGCCTTAAAAAATATGCATGAAACCTTGTATCCTCTGTCAATTCTGGATGAAATGCAGTTGCGATCAAGTTGTCTTGAGCCACACCCACAACTACAGGTTCTTCTCTTTGCGGCAAATCAACAGTTGCTAGGACTTCGACTTTAGGACTGTTGACTGACACAACTGCCGGAGCCCGAATAAAAACACCGTGGTAACCAGTATCAGTGTCCCCATTACTGCATCCATTAACAGTCCCACTCTGAGCAAAAAGGAATTTATCATGAAGGTTGACTTTTGCCTCAAAACTGTTCACCTGACGTCCAAAAAAATTCCTGGAAGTTGTGACATCAATACCACCAATCTAATGATAAGGAATAAAGTACAATAAAATTAATTCATAAGCCATTATCTTTAATAATCTAAAATCTCTCTGCATCTATATTGTATTCATGTTTAGCTCAAACACAGTCTGTTTTGTAGTAAACACGAACTACAGGAACTGGTTTTAAACCTGCACTTGTCTATTTCTGTGGGTTTTTTTTGGCATTTTGCTTTGTTTTATGTTTATTTCCACTGCGTGAGTGTGTAGCTGGAAAAAAAAATGCTCTAAGAAATTTTCACCTCAATGGGGAACAGGAGGCAGGAACCCTTGGTAAGGGAAGTCCATGGGAGGCAGAATAAGAGAAAACGAATAGGATGATTCCTAAGGTGACAGGGCTCTAACTACCAAAGGAATGGCAGAATCTGCCCAGGGCAAGGATTCTTCTGTTCCTCTGTTGCACCACGATCTGAATGATCTTAGATTAATCTGTTTAGTAAAGAAACCCAAAATCCATGTTTTGATTTAAGAATCCAATCTTGGGTTTTCCCAGAATAGGGAAGACTGGATGGGTAATTATCTTGGGATGGGTAATCCTACAAAAATTGGGTGGGGGTGTTCGGACTACTTCCCAAAACTCTTACTCTTATTTGTGACCAAAATCTGGGATTTCCCTACCCTATTTATGCCCTGACCCTTAATACCCTGTTTCAGACCTGCCTTATAAATTAATTCTCTGGTTCAGACCAATGTTAAGTTGCTATGAGCATACTTTGTGAAGGGCTTTTCTTGACATTCTTATCGATAATGATGAAAAAGTAACTTCCTCTTAAAAACATACCCAATTCAAGACTAGAACTTGCAAAAACTATGCGCTATTTATGACCAAAATGGCCAAAATCGATACCCTATTTATGACCAAAACGGCTGCAAAACCATACCTTTTACGCCCGCACATACCTACGTAGCCCATTTAAGAAGTACCACCCTCCCCCCCGCGCGTAATTATTATTAATAATTTTTAAAAGGCTACAATCTTGTGAAAGACAGTCATGGATATAGATCTAGGAGGAATAAAGGGGAAATATCCTATTCAGAAAGACCCAGAACAATTGCGCCCTCTGTTAACTCTATAAAATGCCCCACGTTTGACAGAGTACAAACTCCCACGTCCCCGACTCGCCAGCACGGGAACCCCCTGTTGTTGGTTTCTACCTTTGATTGTCCACCTTCTTTCTGAGCCTCTATATCATTTGAAAGTAAAATCAAGCCAGCGCATGTTCCCCACACAACTTTGGGTTTCTCTTTGGAAGCGACCCAGTCTTTCAACTCGTCTTCAAAGTTGCTAGACTGAAGGAACAAACTCATGGTGGTGCTTTCCCCTCCGGGTAGAATCAGGCCGTCCAAGTCCGACAACTGATGTGGTTCCCTGACGTCTAAAACCTCGACGTCAATGCTTCTGCTGAAGGTCGAATTCTTCGCAGCTTTGAGCAATGCCGCTCTGTGCTCGAAGAACGCTCCCTGGATTGCCAAAACGCCGATACGTAAACGGGCGCGAGTTCCTGACATGTTGGATGACTCGATTTACACTGCAATAATTGCGTAAGACAGGACCTTTTACATGAGAGGGGTGGCTCGAATGTTGTAAAGCTGTCACATTTGTGGTTATCGCCAATTTTACTAATATGTTTTTAATTTTAAATTATACGAAAATTTTAGGAACATTGATGAAATATCGAGTCTTTATTACAATAAATCGGTTAGTTTCATATCATGGGTTATCAACATTGAGTTTCCTTCCCTCCACCTCCCCTTGAGTTCTTGGTGTTTGAGCCCGCAATATTTGCTGTCGTTTACACGTGTTGTCTTTGAAAGCCTGGTCAAATTTGGTCATTAAACCATCAGTAACTTCTATTCTACTTGCTTGCATAACAGACGGATCTACGAAGCACTCCTGCAGATTGTGGAAGCACTAATTTCATCAAGTAGCCATGTCTAATACGATTCCAGTCCCGAATGTAAATGGTGTAACAAGCGGTAAGTTGTGTATTGCTAATATTCATTTACCAAACTAAGTTACATGTAGTACTTTCTCGTAAAGCCAATCGAAAATTGCCCACTACGTACGATTAGACAGGCACTTAACAAAAAAAAAACCTCCTTTACTTGATGTTTAGTTTGGCCCAAGATAATGCAATTTCATCAGTGACTTAATGTTTCTTTGTTGTTGTAGCTAAAAGCTGTCCAAAATTTAGAACCTAACCCTACAGTCCGTTATGCAACACAGGTTTCGGTTCGAGTCCCTTTACCTATGCGTTGCTTGCGTCGTCAATTAGGTTAAATAGCATGATTTGTAACTACGGGTAGCGTAAAAAGACCTCAGAACTGTTAATCGGCGGAAAATTTGCTTGTCTTGTTGTGAAAAACAACAATGCATCTATGTGAAACCATGACGGACACGTTCTTCTTGTATACGGTCACGATGATTGGCATTTCGCAACAACTCTGATCAATGCAATTTCGGGATTTCGAAATTCAAAAATAAGGTCCAGTTTGCGTCTTTTAAGCAAGAGTAATGACAATTGTTGTTTGATTATTACTAAAAAAGTTCGTAGACCTATTTTCATTAATTAAGTTAGTTTCGAAACTAACTGGCCCATGTTGACTCTGATGAACACCCGTTTTTGTAAACTAAAACAGTGTTTACTTAACAAAAGATAACAAAGTTGTTAGTAGAGGAGATTGACATTGGCTAGATTTAAAGGGAGGTGGAGAGATGTAATGTCAAGTATTTATTGACCTTAAAGTCAACTCGTTGCATGCCTTCAAAGTTGAAGAACAAAGAAGGCTTGTTCAGTAGATGCCACGGTGAGAAGTGGAAGTTTTTAGCTAAAGCAACCCCAAGGAAGATTTTAGCTTTAGAAGTTTGTTAAACAGAACTGAAAGATAAATATTAAAACTCTAGCTTTATAAGCAAAAGATACCAAAGTTGACAAAGGGAGTGAGTGGTCATTACTAGATAGAGATGGCTGGGAGTGGTTGGGGGGGGGGGGGGGTGTATTTTTCAGAGTGATACTTTTCAGTTATGTTCTTTGAGATATTTAGCTGCATATATTCCGTGATTGATGATTTCAGTGGTTTTTTTTAGCAATTCATTTGTTTGCCCTTTTGTCCATTCATTCATCTATTTAATTTTATTTTCTCTAATTTTTTGATAATTTATGTTTTGTCTAGATTTGCAACTGGAAGTGAGTAACTTGACATTGAATGGTATACCAACAGGGAAAGACTCCAAAGATGTTACTGTATTCCAACACAAAACAGGCAAGTCTTTTGGGTGGGGGGAGGGGCTAGATTTAGGGGGGGAGCAATGCCTATTTTTTTTTTCTTGTATTGTTGGGAAAAAGTGACCAACCATCTTTAGAGCGAATTTTTCATTTGTTTTGGGAGGGGTGTCCTGCAGACCCAGGATGTCTGAAAGGTAGATAATGCTATCCACCCAGCTGATAGCGTAGTTTGTTTTGTTAACACAGTCTTTCATTTTTCCAGTTGATAGTTATTTATCTGGTGGATAGCATTATCCAGCCTTCTAACAGCTGGGGCTGGAATGCTATCTGGAAGTTTCCTTTCCCGTGATCTTGGGAAATTGTTTGTTTGTTTGTTTGTTTGTTACAATTAATTGTATTTACCCAGTTAGCATGATTTCACGGTCATCATTTTGTTTCCCCATGACAGGAACCTTCAAGGTCAAAGCAGGATTGGCGCAAATGGCTAAAGGAGGAATTATAATGGATGTCACTACAGCAGAAGAAGCAAGAGTAGCTGAAAATGCAGGGGTTAGTTTGGCCACTGGGCAACTTGATAAAAGTCTTTGTGTGCAAAATTGTGAGTTTTCTTCAAGTTGTGTAGATGTAGTCCTGAGTTAAAAAGGTTAGTGTAACATGTAACTGTTAGCCAAGTACTGATTGTTGTGGTGGGTGAATGCCATATCAGAAGTGTCCGACTCCATGTAACTCCTGTCTAGGAGACTTAATCAGTGGCTTTTCCATTGGGCTTGTGCAGTAATATCTTTCGGGCTTTCAGGTGGTAGATGAAATAAGCCCATCAAAGAAAGTCCTTGAGCTAGCACGTAAAGCCTTCAACTTAACCTGAAAGGCGACTGGGAAATATTTTTTTTTTGTACCCTTTTCATGAAGCCAATATCACCTCAATTACATTTGATTAAATTATTAACTGAACACTGACGTTGTTGTTTTGTGTTATTACAGGCCTGTGCTGTGATGTCCTTGGAAAGAGTTCCAGCTGACATTCGTAAACAGGGAGGGGTAGCAAGAATGACTGATCCCAAGGTACATTGGATTTAGTTGCAAATTGCAATAATTTTGAAACTTCAGATCAATGCATGTGCTGCCTTAGTTAGCATACTGTGTGACACCTCAACCCTAAATTCTGCTGCAAGCTCAAACATGATGCAATCTTCTAACCCCTTCTACCCAAGAGCTTCTATAACTTGTCATGATCCTGTTGTGCATAATTTTTAGAGGACGAAAGAAATCATGAAGGCAGTCACAATCCCTGTGATGGCTAAAGCCAGGATTGGACACTTTGCCGAGGCACAGATCTTAGAGGCAATTGGTGTGGACATGATTGACGAATCAGAAGGTAAATTATAAATAAACATAACATAAACAAATAACCGAGCATATTCCTGCTCCAAATTGAGGCTATTGCATGTTTATTATCCTTGAAAAAAATTTTCACAACATGTGCAGTTTTGAAAATTTGGGAATATCATTCAGATATTCCCCAGTTTTAGTAGCGGAAAATCATGAGGCACGTTTAGACCGATCGCATGCAAGCGGAAATATTTGATGGATTATAAGTTGTGATATTCTGTCAAGGTGATCACACAGTCACAAAAGGTCAAAGGGTAATGATTAGGAGGAACTGACCTTTAAAAGGTGAATATTCCAGCTAAGGTAAAGACCATTAACTCAGATTTGCATGTAACATCACAGCTGTGGTTTCTTTTTATTTATTAAGTAACATACTCGTTCAAGTGGCTTCCAATTCAGTTAGTCTCCTGAGGTTTTTAGATCAACCATCTGTATGTTGCAACTTTGTTCTTTATAGCCAGCTAGATCTAATTCATTAGAAGGAAAGTGATGTCACCTGTATAATACCCTATTTGTTCCTGATATGTTGAATAAATGTTTATTCCAACAGTGTTGACTCCTGCTGATGAGTCACACCACATTGACAAACACAAGTTTACAGTGCCCTTCGTTTGTGGAGCAAGAGACCTAGGAGAAGCTCTGAGAAGGATTAGTGAGGGAGCAGCTATGATTAGGACTAAAGGACAAGCAGGAACAGGTAAGGACAACATTTCATAATACAGTCAACAATCTGATTATAGCGGACATGCTCGGTGATGTCGTTAAGTGTCCGTAATAGCGGGGTGTGAGATAAAAAGTGCCCTTAACATGTAGTAAATAACATGTCAGTGTCTGTGAAGTTATTTTAAATCTTTTTTATGCGTTGAATGTGTCACTTAAAGTAAACATTCCAGAAGTCTTTTGAAGCAGACTGTAATTTTACATAATTATGTTATATGAGAAGTATGTGGTGTACACTTTATCGAGAGTCAAAACAATAAACTTATCATTTTGGTACCACGGAAGTGTCTGTAATTCCATAGTGAGAGTCCGTAATGGCGGGAGTCATTTCCAGTCAATCCTCTATAGCTTTCATGGGGGATCTGGATTTTGTCCAATAACAAGTGTCCATAATAGCGGGGTGTCCACAAGGTGAGTTGACTGTACATGCAGGCCCATTCGCTCAAGAGATAGTGTTATCCAGTGGAAAGCAGAGTTTGTTTTGTCAATAGTCATTCACTTGATAGCGATTCATTTCTTTGCATGGTATTGTCCACCCAATGCACAACTGAGTCCAACTGAACTCTGCTAACGGACACTGCTGTGGGTGGACACTTCCCATAGGCAGATGCTTAGCCATGGTCCAGGCCACACACGTGTAAATCTTACACTTTTAACTTCCCATGAGTGGACATATGATTGTACTAAGTGGACACTTCAACAGTTCCCTACTGGGTATCGGCTTTAGGAGGTGAAACTGTATTCAAGTATTATATCAACATGTTACGGTTGTACCAGGGGTCCAACTTTCAATTAAATTCAGATTGTCAAACATTTTGCCAAGTAAAAGTTAAGTTCCATTAGGTGTTACGATATGATTTATAATATTATGCTTGCTGTACTTTTTACCAGTTTCTGCAGACATATTATGTGCACTTGATTCAATATGGACTTAGACTCAGGGACTTTGAAAAACCTTTTCTGAAAGATGCATGTCGCTCAAGCTTACCAGGAATACCTGTTGAGGGTCTTGAGCATTTTTAAGAGAAACTTCTTGAGTTGTACTGAGAGTTAAATAACACCTTGATCGTCTTACTCATAGGTGATGTTGCTGAAGCTGTTCGCCATGCAAGAACCATCCGCAATCAAATTCGTCATGCACAGTCATTAGACTCAGCTGAACTATTCTCCTATGCAAAAGAGTTGAGGGTTCCATTTGAGCTTCTTCAAAAGACCGCTGAGATGGGACGCCTGCCAGTTGTAAACTTTGCTGCTGGAGGTCTGGGTAAGTACATGTACATGTATTGTTTCAGTTTCTACATGTGTAACCAGTAAATATAATGACTATGATTTAACAAACTACATTTACACATTGTAGACCTACTTTTGCTATATTTTCTTTGGTTTGAGGGTAATAAATTCTACTCCTGTTTAGCTCAACTTAAGGACGTTTGCGCTAAAAATTATTGTTTCTGCACATCCTTACTGGGCATGTAAATTCACACGCCACATGCATAAGAGCATGCTAAGTAATAAAATGAACAATGATAGGGCAGTGCCACTGCTATAATAGCTTTGCGTGGATTTAACGATCTTGGATTTTCAGTGACCCCTATTTTTCTTTTGATGGATCATTTTCTCTGCCAATTTTCTATGTTTAGCGAAAAAATGAAGAAAATCCAGCAACTAGAAGTTTGAATTTTTTGCAAAATGCACTATCAAATTCTGTTCTTCTTAGCTTTTCGTTTGTCTGTGCAATAGTTTCAAATCCCTCTAGACAGGTTAAATGTTATGAAAGCCTTGGTAACATTTGGAAATATTTGCACAGCAGACCCACTTCTACAAAATATGACCAAGATCATTTGCTTCCATTGACTCGCCTTCGATATTTTTAACTATAAACCCCTGTAGACCATGCTGAATTATGTGCACCAATCCTCAAAATCAGGGTAGTTTTCCACACGCTTTATCTCATAGAAGTTGGTGACCCCCCAATTTTTTTTTTTGCATTTCTGACACGAGTAGCTCATTGTCTGACTGCAGTAAAAATTTTAAAACAATCTATCAACTGGAAAATTTTCACGCAAACGTATTTAAACAGGCTACTCCTGCTGTATTCATCATAACCCCTATAGTATCTGATTAGATTTTGCTTGATTATGAAATTTTGTATTCAAGTTACAAACTATCCGATCTCTGAAAAGCTACATCATGAGTGCAGACATTTTTGGGTCAAAACTTCACACTGTATTGTGTAAGATGTCTCTTCCTTGGTGATGAATGAGACATCAAAGAGATGCCAAGGAGATGCCTGTAATCTAAGGCTAGCCCTCGACATGCCAGCTGACAGAGCTTTATCTTTAAAATTCTTAAAGCCTAGTGAGTGTCTTAACCCTTGATTGTTCTTTTAGCCACACCTGCTGATGTAGCACTACTGATGCAGCTTGGAGTGGACGGCGTCTTTGTTGGCTCAGGAATCTTCAAGAGCGACAACCCCAAGAAAAGGGCGTGGGCAATGGCTCAGGCTGTCACTCATTACAACAACCCCAAGAAGCTTGCAGAACTCAGCGAGGATTTGGGAGAGGCCATGTTTGGAACACCTGTTTCTGATGTCAAGCACAAGTTTTAATAAGCTTTATTGGGAAGTAACTATTATAGGGACACAAGAGCAAGCTGTAGTCCTGTAGTGTTTATACACATAGACGCAACAATACAAGAGGATCCTGAGTACATCATATGAAAAACTCCAGTGTTATTATTTATTTAATATTTGGTCATATTTTCATTTTACAGGATGTTTTTACTTTTTAGTAGGTTAGAAATCCCAGAAACTTAAATTCAAAACTTTAATGTTTGAGGGATTTATGTGCTAGCTAACGATAAGTAATGAAAAAATATTTTTTGGTTCAATTGGTACTAAGCTACGTGGCATGTCCTAAGTTACTGTGCAGTGAATGTGATCTATTTTCTACTCTCCCAGGCATTGGACATGCCTTGTTAAGTACCAACAAAGAACAAAATTTAATCAATAATTTTAGTAGTGTCCATGGGTCATATGCTTTATGAGTGGCCTGTTATTCCACATGAAAATACCAAAACAGTCCTATTATTATACACCTTCACAGGAATTAGAAAGTAATTTACTTGGATACCAAAGTAATGATATGCAACAGTTAGGTAATATTATTATAAGCGAGGGTATTTAACCATACATCAGACTCAATAAAACAGTTCTTCTCTTCTACAAATCATGTGTTATGCCTCCTATTTTTCATGAGGTTGTCTTTTACTGTCTGCATTTGAAATTTACTGATGATGATATCCATTTTTTCCCTGAGTTCTTGCATGGCTTCATGGATAAGATATTGTGAGGAGAAACAAGATTCTGATCAATATTAGGGATGAAAAGGTTGAAGCCTGTGAAACTTGAGTTAAATCTATTTGCACCATAATATGTATGTAACTTGAAAACTGGCTTTTGTTTATGGTAAGACTCAAGGATTAATGTTCTCTTACATTAATTGCATAATGATTGAAGAATGAATGCAATTGTCCAGAAATGTCCATTTTGTAATGGACTCAAGTTGGTTGATTCAAATGAAAGAAATTCACAATGAATGGTAGAAAAATGGAGGACTCTCAAGAAAACATGGTCATTGTACTTTATTCACGATCTGAATCAGTAGAAACTGGTTTATTTCCTGCAAAAAATTGTAATCACAGAAGTTAATTTTCTCAATAACAGGTTTGTGTGGACTTTGTTATGATCAAAATGAACAGGTACTTTATCTGGTCATGTTAACTACATTGAGACACACCACAAGAATCATAAACGGACAACTGAAGATAAATATATATACTTTTATTATTTTTAAGGATTTTGTGAATAACCAATCTTTAAATACTATAAATTTAACATAATTAAAGGTGCTGGTATTTGACTATGAAAATTTAAATCTTCAATATATAATTCAACGACTAAACTTGCTTTGAAGTTGCTTGTATGGTTGGTGTTTCTTTTTTCTTTTCTTTTTTTTTTCAAAAAAAAATACTCTAATTAGATCATTCTGTATTACAGGCATTTAAAAGTAATGTTAGTGTTCCAATTTTACTCAATAATTCTGTGAATTTTTTTTTATTTTTTCATGTCATGAAGATAAACTTGTAAACATTATGGAGTAACTCAAAGTAATTGTTATCTCCATTGTGACAAACTATTTTAGTCCCTTCTACTTACTATATAATAATAAGTGCTATGTATTTTACAATGACGATAATGGTATTTTATACCAAAAAATGACAGCTCTATATTTACAAAAGTGTGCATGCAGTCAAGTATTTTTTTCCTATTATTACACCTTAGAAAGGACTTGAAATCTGTCTAAAGAAGTCATTACACTTAAATTAGGCATTGTGGCAATGTAAATTATGTGTTAGTAGTTCATTTGTGACTGAATAGTCTCAGCTGTTTTGTTTAATTTAATATTGTCTCCACATGCACATTCGGTACACATTTTCCCTTCATAAGTAAAATTTCTGATCTTGCCTGTGACATTATCTAAAATGTATAATTATGTTAAATGTGTACTCCTGCATATAATTTTCATCAATTAAAATTTCTAAATTTCACGCACATTGTTAACTTAACCCAAGGAATTCTTCAAATCTGCATTAAAAAGTTGTGTCAGTGACTACTTTTCAAAACAATTAACAATTCTTTGTTTAAGTTATCTTAACGAAGAAATGTGGTCAATTCAATTTGTTATATGGTTACTTTACACTGCAGCTACTGCAGCAGAGTTCTTGTTGAGAAAACTGGCAAAGTAAACCTTTTTAGTAAGCATGGAAAGCTGACATGAAATCTGCTTGCTTCCTCCTTCTGTGTAAAACTCGCTCATGGCCTTGTTCACTCGGGTCAGCATAGTCATCAGGTCTTCTTTGTGAGAATTTGCTCGCAAAACCTGCACCAAACAAGAGATGAACCACGAGCCCAGACTCTCCCCATAGGCTGCTGCAGTCCTTGCACTGTCTATAAATCTTCTGTGGGATACATAGCCCTTGGTGGTTGAGTAGGCAATCAAAAAGTCTGCATCCGATGGCAGTTTTACAGGCATCTCCTGGAAATGATCAGAATCTGCATAAACATCTTGAGACCTTGGTCCTCTTGGTACATAATACCCTTTGTCATCAACATCTCCTCTGCATGCTTGAAGGAAGAACAGTTTAGGCTTGGTCACTAGCTGGGGGCACTGATCCCCACCTTGAAATTTTGCAGTTATGTCATCAACTGGTATGGCTTGACTGTCTATTCCCAGGATACCCTCTTCATTTCCGTGACTCATAATAATGCAGATGAAACTGTCATGTTCAGCTAAAACAGCACCATAAAGAATATCATAAGATTCAATATCAACAAAACTAACGAGTGATTCGAATTGAGAACCCCTTTGAATCAGATCCAAACTTTGAATGCAGGGGGGGGGGGGGGGGGGAGAGACTCCCATATGAAAGGTCCTTGAAAATTTTAATTGAAAGGGTGCATGCAAAAAGACCCAAAGTGACATCTGATTAGACTACGAGTAGTCCCTCTTTCGCTTAGTCCGTCGTGCGTGACGCGAAAGAAATTCGCGAGAAAAAAATGGCCGCGCGAAATCCTGGGGGCTAGGAGCACGCGAAAGGAGGGACTACCGCCTAAGCCCAAGAGTTTGCCCTTTCACGGCCGAGTGATTTTTCGGTGTAGGATTTCTCATCTTGACGTCCTCTTATTATCGCCTGTTATCAATAGCCCCAGGAGATCTGAATAAAATTGCTCTACTCTACTCTTCAAATAGCCAGGCAAAAACATATGCCGTGAGAAGTATATCTTCGTTCAGTGTTCGTTCAGCGAAACTGCCAAAGAAGTTTTAAAAAGAAGACGGCGAAAGAGGCCTCTTGTAACGATTTTCGCTGCGTCTAAAAGTTATTGCGAAAATTTCAACAGAGTTTCAACCGAGAATTTACATGATACATTATACATTATACATAGGAGATCATCCAACTGCGGTGAAATGTTTGCCGATAGCAGCGGAAAATTTCAGGTGAATGTCCGGTTTCAAGTGAGAGTCCGGTTCAATCTTTCAAATGGACGGCAGAAAAAGGCCAAGCTCAGTGAATTTATAGTCGCTGACTTAGACGATGTTGTTGAGCAGCGAAATCACTAACACGCTCACAGTTGGGTTAGAGGCAGAAAGCTTTCCCAAACAAAACACTGGATAAATTTAAATCTTTCCAAAGCCTGTTGGCAGATTCGCAAGAACATCACGGCTTGCGAAGCTCGATTCCAAAGCTTCGATTTGCTCTGGTACCGCTTCGATTTGCTCCGGTTCCAAAACATTCCTGCAAGACGTCTCAGGTATCTCGAATGTTGACAAGACGTTGTCAACGCTCCTAACATAGGCCAATCATATTTTTGCGTTGTGAGAGCAACGCATAATTCAAACTCTTGGGCTTAGGCGGTAGTCCCTCCTTTCGCGCGCTCCTCGCCTCCAGGATTTCGCGCGGCCATTTTTTTCTCGCGGTTCTCTTTCGCGTCACGCACGACGGACTAAGCGAAAGAGGGACTACTCGTAGTCTACATCTGATAGACCGCAAAATTCTCCAAACAAATTGCTTTTCACTTCCTTGTACAGTGAAGGAGAATTTGACATGAGATCAAGAGTCACTTAGGGCTTTTTTCCATGCACCCCTTCAATAGAAACCCTTAAGGAGACCAATCTGGGAGTGATTCGAGCTTTATT
This sequence comes from Orbicella faveolata, assembly GCF_042242905.1. Classification (NCBI taxonomy): domain Eukaryota; kingdom Metazoa; phylum Cnidaria; class Anthozoa; order Scleractinia; family Merulinidae; genus Orbicella; species Orbicella faveolata. The sequence continues at coordinate 6,551,878 of NW_028301577.1, forward strand.
TGACTGCTAAAATGAGCGACAGCAGTATTTGTTTTCTTCAAGTGCACCCCTAGCCCCTATGTTTGGTTGTGTCCCCACCCCCCCCCCCCCCCCGCCCCCAGACTTAGTCAGGGAAGTAGCAAGGTCTAGCAACTGGGCGACAACTTCCGGTCACAAACTCAGCGATCACCCGAAAACGTGACGTCGCAAACCTATCCTCTCTGCTAAATTTAAGGAAAATAAAATCAGATTATCCATGACCACTCACCTAGTGCCCCATTTAGTCGAGTTTCCTCAAGAATGGCCAGCATCTGTTTTTTCCGTAAATCGGAATGTATGCGCTCTTCAACAGATCGGAATCCAGCCTCTTTCATAAACCGTTTCAAGTTGTCGAGATCATGTCGTGCTCCATTCCTCGGTCGCGGATCGTTGTAAAAATTTACATTGTTTATAACCAAGACATAGGGATTCTTGATTCCATCGTAAGTTTGATCATCTGGGAAATAATTTCTGGCGACGCTAACAACGTTCCGTTGTATATTGAAGTTTGGAGGACCATCTCGCAAATCTGCTGCAGAGCTTGAATCACTTCGATAGAACAATGACGACTTCAGAGGAGTCGATCCTACATAAAAAAAAACATACACAGGCGTAAGAATACCGTGTATCTTCGCCGAATTGACTGACTTTCTTACAAATTACTGTTTATGCACCCCTAGTGGTACGATCACTTGATGATCAATTACCATAATACACGTCCATCAGGACATTCGAACACGCGCTTGCTAAACCGTAAAAATACGACAAACTTCGCTTGCTTTTGTCAGCAGCTTTTCAGTATCTGACTTACGATTATTTTCCTCTGTTTGTGTGCTCCTCTCCGTGTAGCTTCTATTCCCGATAGTCTCCATTACTTCTTCACTGACGCAACGACATTCGAATCCGCCGACATCGGGGCAGTCGCATAAACGAAATCGTTCCAATAGCTGCTGAGCTCTCAAAACTTGATCACGGGCAAATTCTATACAAATACTCTTCGATAACGACCTGCATTCATCCTTCTCCATGTTTGTGAGATGGTAAACGTGCAACACTCTTGCCTAAAGCTGACCTTTATCTTTTTACAGCCACTCGCTTGTATTGAAATACAGTTTCGAATTTCATAATCTGTCAAAAATATTCATAAAGGAAGTCGCTTTGTAGGTGTGTTGACCGGAAGGTATCGTACCGGAAGGGAAACGGTTTTCGGCCGAGTGCTCTGTGTAGGGCTCAGGACGACTTTGACACAAGCGTCCTCATACGCTGCGTCTTTTAAATCTGATTGTATTCTTGATCAAGACTGATTCTCTTAGCAATAGATAATTTTTCATCAAACTAGTTGTTTGATTTTAACATCTTGCCATGCAGAATTGCGTAACGCAGTTTTATCAGGAAATCGAATGAAATGCGTTGAAGCGTTTCAGCGAGTTTCATAACTGATCTTCAGCTGGATCTACAGACTACATACACTGAGACAGATACCACTGGTTATTCTTAGCGTGCACGCACGTTGGACGATCGAAGCAGCGTAGCAGTATTTCATTTTCTGACTGATGGTTATTATTTTTCCGCGACAAGGAGTTTCATTTTAAAATATATACAGATCGTAAATTTTAAAAAGAGAACCTTTTCGTATGAAAAGTGAATAAAAGCGTTTGACGTATGATTTTAGGACCTGAACGTCCTAGGAGTAGCCGGTAGGGATTTAAACCTAAAATGTTCTTAAAATATTCTTTTTTTTTTCTGTTCAGCTTTTAAACAACGTAGAATTTAGGAAATCATGTTTGAAACGCATTCAAATAGTGCGTGAACAAATACACGTCACTTCCTAATAGGAGATGACAAAAAAAAAAGTTGCCGTAATGTTTCGCTCATGTCTGAGATATGAGTGTACAATTTTATTTTCACAAGTAAATAAAGTACAGTCACAAAACCGTACCCAGATTTGTCCTTTGTAATAAACAAAACATGTTCATAAAGGAAAGATTCTTAATTTTAGAAATGGAAGATTAACATTTTTAACTCACCGTCAGTGTATAAAAAGTAATGTTCACATCACAGTAATGTTTCCTTGAACTTTATATAAATAAATGGTTAGTGACGATACAGCAAGGCTGGACCAGGACAAAAATAACCGGATACAAGCGAACCAGGAACTTGACAAAATTTTCATAAAGCGGGTCGGCAGACACCGCACGCAAACACAACTTGTTAACTCTTGAACAGATTCAAATTGGAAATATATTTTTTTTGTTTTTCCTTATCCCTTACTATCATACATTGCGAATTGGACATGGTAAAACATTTTTGTTGTTTTATATTTTTATCATTAATTTTCTCAAAATAAAGTTCCTGTTTACATGGCCATGGTTTAGGTTGGCACTATTAAATCCGGCCAGAAAATTTGAGGTCCTATTTCCTGGCGAACCCACAAAAATGTTGGAAAAACTCTCTCGCTGAAAAGGAGCCCTTCCAGTCAAATTAAAGATTCACAGCATTAAGATCTATTAACGTATCCCACGGTAACTTATGAGGCCAAATAAGGGGTTTTCGGGAAGTGGGTTATTGTAAGCTACAGTGAAACCTGTATTAAGCGGAACCCATGTTAATTAAGCTGACACCAGCTTCAGTCCCTAAATTTCCTTCCCACATTTACTGTAAAATAAGCCTCCATTCAGCGGACACCTCTGTTAAGCGGACGCGGACACCAATATTAAGCCATTTTGTTGCACAAAGCCTGCAATAAGTGGACACATCAAGGGAATCATTACCTCTAAAAGTTCAGCTGAGACTCCTTCAACATTGTTAAGCAATGTCGTTTTAAAGCTAAGTGATTATTCCACATTGATGCATTGACTGACTGGACACTGTGCTGTGAGCAGCCTTTGATCTCACACTGTGTTACACTGTGTTACAAAAGGGTTAATAATTAACCGTTATATTGCACAACGACGTATAAGAACCTGTTTTGAGCGGGAACCCTGTATTAAGCGGACACTAATGAGGGTCCCAAGGGTGTCCGCTTAATACAGGCCAGGTTTCATTGTAAAAGATAAACGAATTAAAAGATATTTGGGGAGAAACATTAAAGGAATTATGGGATATTCAAATCAGATATCCCGGGATATCGAGTGGGAATGATTGTTGACTTTTGAAATTGGAATTAACGGGATACCTCGTACGGAATATTTAGGCCAAATATTATCGGGATAAGTACTCAGACTCCCTAATAGGGTCTCACTTGTGACCCCAAGAAAAAATGATCGCAGGGTCTACCGGGTTATCGAAATTAAACTTTCATCATACTTCACCTGGGTGCATTCCTTCGATATACACTTCTACAGATAAGTGGCAGCGGAAAACCTGCCGCCCCCCCCCCCCCCCGCCGCCTCCCCTGAGGATAAAGGATAATTCGCACGGAATACCTGCTGTGCTGCAGGCTGCGTGATCATCTTTTGTGTGTGTCATTCATTAGTTGAAGAATTACGGCGCAAAGGTGTAAATCGGGTGCCAACGACACAAACTCGAGTCACCCACTGGTCAGATTGTCTTTTGTTGAAGGATAGACAACTCACTGCTGTATAGCAAAATTTTCTTAATCTTCAATCTGGTATTCAGATAGTTTCTATGGTAGCAAAGTACTTTCAAATTTAAGCAAACTGATAAGGCGACATATCACATGCACATTGGATGATCAAAAGTTTTAAAGTGCAACTTCCGGTAGAGGGCAAGCTCACGCGACAACGTCCGTTAATTAGAACTCCAATCAAACGAGCGTGACTCTTAAATCATTCTGTTGCGCTACTGCAACTCCTTAAGCGTCATGTTGCTTCAAAATTGTTTGTCAAACAATAATAATCATATTTGTCTATATAATAAACTACTTTCAGATATCACCGGCAAACAAACGCACAGAAAGACCACCCCCTGGGGAAAACCATTTAAAGAACGAGATAGGCGCTGCGTGTGTGTGCTCCGTTTTGTTCGCAAATGTTATGCGCATTCGACCCGAAATAATTTATCTTTAGACCACTTGAACATTTATCGCATAAAGTACAAAAGCAGATCGAAGCATGTGGAAGTTTTCCGCAGTATCATGCATGGCGGAATTGCATTGTGTGCAGCTAAGCTTAGGAATCATTCAATAAAAGGGTTTTAAACCATGTGTCATTAACTATTGATGCTACTTCAACCGAAGCGATCAGACGCAGGCAGTGTAAACAAAAGCAGAAGCAGATTGTAGTTTGCAGTAAAATAAATGTTTCATCGACGAGGATGACATCCATTTCATCGTCGCGTGTGCGCGGTTTGAATTACATGTCTGGATGTTAGTTGCCATAGACCGCAAAGAAGACATCGAAGCGGTTGTCATAGTTCGACACGATTTCACGCTCGCGGCGAATAGAATTCAAAGCCAATAGGAAAGGACCAATTGGGGAAAACATTTTCTCGTAAATATCTCGCTTATTAGGGATTACAGCTGGAGTGGAAACATGGCGGATCGGAGCTGGGATAAAACAGGAACTACGGACAAATGTATGCTGGCGATGCTAGAGGATTTAGCGCCGTGGATGGCGCATATATTGAGTTCAGAGATAACGGTAGACACGCTAATGGAAGATCTTGACACAGGAGTGGTTCTGTGTAGACTAGCTAACGCGATCCAACGAACAGGCGAAGAATTTATTCTACACAACTGCTCTATTCCTCGAAAATCTTTCCCGGCTTGCGGCGTCACATACAAAGAAAGAACAGCCTTCCGCGGTTCGTTCATCGCCAGGGATAATGTGGCAAATTTTATTCGCTGGTGTCGAGAATTGGGAGTATCGGATGTTGTTATGTTTGAGACGGAGGACCTTGTACTTCACAAGAACGAGAAGTCTGTTATTTTGACCCTTATGGAGGTAGCGCGCTTGAGCGTAAAATTCGGCGTCGAACCGCCTGATTTGGTCAGAATGGAGAACGAAATCGATCAAGAAATTGAACAGCAACCGGAGGAAATCATGGTTGAACCCATGGTTCAGTTAAAGAAGATGCAAAAATCACACAGCCTGGATGATTTGGTGAGTAAAGGACGTATATTTATCATCTTGAAAAATAAAATGTCAATAGTTTATCTCGCCCTGTCTTGAATGATGAAGTGAAATTTACACACAACGAAAAGAAATCGCACAGCATGGAATAATATGCCTCGGTAGTTGAAGATCTTTACAAAATTCACTATACTACCATTATTCAAATTAGGCACGTCTGACAGATTGATTTTTTATTTCAAAGAGTTTTCATTTATAGTCATATATTGTACTTTGCCTATGAACCTTGTTTACATTACAAAACAAGTAACTCCTCGCTCTGTTCGCGGGTTTTTTTGATGTTCCACACTGTACGAAAACAAACGAAAAAGAAAGCGAGAAAACCGCAAAAACATTTGCCGTAATCCTGATCATGAAGAATCCATAGGTTTTTCTTATTTCTACGCCACAGTGATGCAGTTATAACCGCAGAAGATGCGAATCCGAAATCATTCATCTGAAAAGTTAGCCGGCTAACGAAAAACATCATGATTACTGAGAAAGAGACTGAGTGATCAAGCGAGTTAGTACGATCGACAAAATCAAGAAAAGACAGTAGATTTTATTAAAAGCGAAAAGATCTGTACGAGAAAAATTGCATTACTTTAGAGATATTTAGCATAAAGATTACAATAATTTTCTAATGTAAAGAACCCTGTTTTTGCATTGTTCACCTTGACTGAAAACTATACCATAGCAGGCAGTTGGGCGTCATACTATCGTATCCTGGCGCAGTTTTCACCGGTCTCGCCAGGTTTATATTGATATTCCTCGGAAAGGTGGTGCACTTTTGATGGGATTTTTACTAAAGGAATATTATTATGTTGTCTCGATCGTTTTAAGCTTATTATTTTGACGTGCGCTGTGCTCAAAGCTCGGTGAAGCACTTTAAACATGTGAATTCCGGAGGTTATGTTAGTCATCGTTGTGAATTGAAGAGGGAACTGGTGTAGTTTCAAATATGAAGAATGACCGTGGAAATTGATTATTGCAGATAAATCATGGTCCGTTGGAAATAGCCTTGCCTATTGATAGGTTTTTATTCATAAGAGATATCGATCATCAGTTAAAAACGTGCGATAATGTACGTATTTCATGGAAAGTGAAAATCGGTCGAGCACTAATCATTTTCCTGGCACGTCTCAAAAATTCCTACGCCTTTTATTTGAAGAATCGAAAACTTAAAATCCAATCTGATCCTTCGGTAAATATTATCGATTTCAATCGGGCGAATTTCCATCTACAAAGAAATCTCGATTTCTCGAACTCCCGATCTTTCGAACGTAACCTCTCGATAATTCAAACCATAAGTCGCTTTTCTCCCATTAGACGAAAACTGTAATTTTTCCTCCAATTTCTCAAACTACCCTATTTTTCAAACCCATTTTCGTTTCCCTTGTAAGTTCGAAAATTCGGGATTCCACTGTGTCTCGATATGTAAATTAATAAACCTGTAAAACTGTTAAATATTGGCTCTTTTCTTTCTTAATTTAAATGTAAAAACATGAAACTTCGAAGCCGTGATATAAAAGAATGAAATTATAAAACATATTAAATAGAACCTTCAAGAAAAAAAATAATTAACTCATGTTTTTAATACCTTTTTTTGTTGACCTGTTCGTGAGTCAACCAAACTGTTGGTTTACAATTAGTTCTTACAATAGTACTGATATACCAAGGGCAGAATTGTTAAGAATTCATAGAATTTAGATAAATTGGAGCAATAAACGCTAGTCTGTACCTAATTTTACGTTATAAGGCTAATATAACCTGTTCTGCTGTGAACGTCTAGATAGGTTCGAAGATCAAACAATTCCATGCTTAGAATCGTCGCCGCCGCAACTTTGGCTATACTATAAACATTTGAAATCTTATTAAATCCGTTTTTGACAATCCTTTGATCCTTCTGCGGGTTTCTTAAGGCCGGTTTTGAACACAAAAGAAATTGATTATATGATATTTTGTGTTTTAAGCTCCTAAGTTCCAGGAGTAATTATGGAGCGCTTTGAAATCCTCCGGTTTTGGGCGGGAAAAAATTACAATAATAATTGCGTTTTCTTTTGTAGACAACCGAACCCTCCAGTTGAGATGCCAATATTTCGCATTTACTTCTCCTGTAAGAGCAGGCATCCCATATTGTTTACAACAAAAAATTACTCATATTTTTAATATATGTATAAGGGTTTTCAGACGTCGAACTCTAAATTTCATGCCAGCTAAATGTGAAAATTAAAATTTCTCTAACTTTAAAACCTGGCACAAAACTGTTAACAATTAATAGAGAAGTAAGAAATGCTTTTACACCACGTGTGTTACTGAAGAAGTGTTACTTCGACGCTTTTTTGTGTCGCTAAAGATAAAGGTGCAAATTAAATTCCTCTTACGGATTTCAGTGAATCGATGTTAACCAGATACGAAATTTATATTTGTATCCCAAAACATGCTGGTTTGTTTTTGAGATGTAGAATAATCTAATTTACTATCGCAGACGAGTTATCAGTCTCATCGTTTGGGTTTCCGGTGCATAATTTGGATAACGAAAAATTCATTTGATAACAAGCATGGTCCGAGGTAACATGCAGGTGTACTTAAGTTTTTAAAATTCGACACCTTATCTGAAACTCTCGCGTATGAAACACTTTGCACTAGAATATTAATATATGTCTGGTAGCAAAGAGAGCCAAACATCCCGTTTAAAAAGGCTGATTCTTTTTCGATTATTTCATGTACACGTACAACTGCTGCAACTCAATCATGGATTACCTGAACGTGTTGCACACGTTTCAAAACAATTTTACCGCCTTGTATGCAAAAACGTAGGCAGACTTATCAATTAATAAATGATTTGTGTTTGGTATAAGATACGAGAGAAGGACGTCATTATCTACGTTGTAGGCTACTTTTTAGATAGCGTAAACTGATATGAGGCGTAGAGTAACCCCATTTGTTTTACCGTTATTTCTAAGTGCATGTTTACGTGTTCGTATAGTCTAGAATCTTACCACTTATCTATCTTTAAATTTTGTTGCTTTCAAGTTTGAAAACTTAAATAAGAAATTTACAAATCTTATAATGATCGGATGATCTAAAATAGAGCAAATACAACATTGTAAATAAAAGTTTCTGAACAAAATCCGGTATACAACTTTTGTTCTCGGAACATTTTGACGTCATGGCGATCGCGAAGTATGAACATCAAGTCAGAAATTTTCCTTTTCTGTCATGTACCGATCACAAATTCAGATCTTGCATCCGGATAGGAAAGTGAAAAGTGTCGTGTATTGCTTCTCATACTAATTAGAAATGTTCTTTTATGGTAAAAAAGGATGTTTTTCACTAAATCTGGGTGGATCGGAGAAGGACGGAGGTGGTTACTTTTTCAGCGTATCATCCATTCGTTTAAAATGACAAATACTTGGACAAAGAGACTGATAGTCTTACTGACTGTATTTTCTTCATTGTCGGGCAACAAGTGTGTAACTTTATTTAGTTGGTTGAATTCTGGAAACAGAATTATCAATCGGCGAAAACATCTGTTATCGTGTAACATGAGGCGCTAGCGTATGAAACTAGCATGAACTGAAAAAGCATTGTAGATATGATCATGATTTGATGGCCGATAGGTAGCGTGGCCTGGGCAGTACAAAAAATTGATATGCCTGGTTTGTGGTCTGTTATAAACAGGTTTATCAAGTATTGGAGCAATGCACGTGCCCGGTGCGGTACCCAGTCCTCCGCGTCGGAGAAGGAAAGTACCGAGTGGGAGAAGGCAAGTCGCTAATATTCGTCAGGGTAAGGAAATAAAAAAAAATGCATTTTAACTTGTTCCGCGATGGACTTTGTTTGTTTATATGTTTGTTGTTGTTGTTGATGAACACATGTTAGCAAGTAAGAAAGAAGAAAGATCACAGGCAAGGGGGCAGGGAGTTTCATTGCTTCAGTCGCTGGCTGTTGATTTGTTGAGCTGACCTTAAGTTAAATTAAGTTATTTTGATTCAGCGATGAAATTAGTTCTGGTTGTCTAAGTAACCTGGATTATAAAAATTGAACGGTATCGTTTTGAACAATACCTTGTGAATTAATCAATCTTCGTCTCAGATCAAAGATTTAAGGCCTTTTGTTCTCTCTCTCTTTAGCTTGAAACGTTCGTAGATATAGCAAGCTACTTTCAGTAAAAAACAGTTTTCTTTGCTTGTTTGCAATGGTTGTCTATGGGAACAAGGTTAAGATAAGACAAGGTTATGGGAACAAGGTTAAGATAAGCTTGATTTGAGTAGCCTGCGTTTACCCCTCTTAGGTCATGCGCAAACACGTGATGGTTAGAGTTGGCGGGGGCTGGGACACTCTGGAGCGATATTTCGACAAACACGATCCATGCAAGGTGTCAGGTAAGGCAACAGACGGTTTAAAGAAGCTCCGTCACGGTTCGCACTTCTTCAAAAGTTTGACCTAAATTTTCCAAGTTCGTCGTTTGTAATGCGTGTTAATCTTCTCCATCCTTAACCATCCTTGTTCCTTTATGGCTTATTATTATCTATTTGGTGTTTTTCTAGCTTAGTAAACCACTATTTTCAGGTTTCCTTTAATTTAAAGGTAATTTTATGAGTGGCCAAAATAACTCAAAATATTCTGACTGAGCTCCCCTAACAATCGGGGATCGAACACTATTGTGATAAGCCGTGTTGATGCCAAAATTTGGGAGTGCTGGCTCAACACTTCTGTTACTTATCTGGGAAACTCTCACCTCAAACTGGCGTTTGCATGCCATGCAAGTTTTTATTCCTGACGGCGAGTCGACCAACCTATAGCTACCGGTTGACTTGAACGAATTGATCGTCTGTGATTCACTGTAGATCCCAGTGATTTTAATAAGATGAGGTTAAGAAATTATTCGATCTATCCAGTCCAAATAATAAAAAGTAATGAAAAACCTGCTACCTTCTAGTGCGTTTTGTCTATTTTCGGAAAAATTATAAACTGTTATGTTTTCCCACACAACTTTTCTCATTCTCTGAAACCGCCCATTGATTTCATAACTTCGGCACAAACACAGAAAACATTTGCTACTTCTCGAGTACACGTTTGTTAATACGCGCATATTTTGTTCACCCTGAAACTCCTAAAGAGAGACAGAGGAGGAACTCACTCAAGTCGCTCAGATCGCGTAGTGGAAGCGATGTGATTGGCAGATCGCCGAGCTCAATGAGTATATCCAGTACTGACAGCTATGATTCGGGTAGTTATCCTGTTTCTCACGGCCGCACTGCATCCTGGACTTCTCCGCAGAGTTCCTCTTCACAGGTTTGTTTGCAGTGGTTTTATATATATATCTAACCGATTTTCCAAAAACATGCCCGCTATTCTGGTGCAAAGTCTTAACACGGCTTTCATAAATTCAGACATATATTGCCACAGAATGCCCTAAACTGCTCAGGGAATTCCCTAGTTTGACTCTAAATGCTTTAGAAAGATCGACAGAAATTACACACGCTCGTTTTTCGACCTTTCTGGGTCATGCAGTCTTGTTCCCTTAAAATATATGTCTGGATTTATGAAAACGTTGTTAAAGACTGAATCAGGTGTTTTTTGATTTATTTGTTTTTTTCATTTCTTTGTTTGTTGGTTTTTTTTCTGCTTTCGCTATGACAGCAGCTTATAAATCTTACCTAGCATGAAATGTAGAAACTCCTTGCCGCATGTTACATTTATTTAGGTATTTTTTTTCATTATTTATCGACCCCCCCGCCCCCCCCCCCCCCTTTTCAATTTGCGTTAAGTTTAGCCCAGGCTACGCTCGTCTGAATTCAGTTCGCGCTCTGACTCTGACAAGGAGCGACCGATTAGCGTTCTGTATTTGCAGTCTAAAGGAAGTCTGCCCGAGGACATCATTAAGTCCAATGAAGGCTCAAGTCTAACGATTTGCTAGTAAGCGTCGTCCATTATCGTACGTGAGGCGGGCCTGAGGAGATGTGTAAACTGTACGGGTCACATTTAGTCCCGTAACAGCAGGCCGTTTGCCCTGTGGCGATAATGTTGCGCTTGCTTTAGACAGCAAAAATCTTTAGCCACATCAATTTAGGGCTTAGACGTGCAATGGACTAGACATTTCTAGCTGCTGTTGGCGTCATTTGCTCTACACTTTGATGTAGCTAAAGACTTCGAAAAAAATCTGTTGAAATCTGGATGTGCCATTCTGCACTCGACAAAATTGAAGTACATCCGGGACATTGCCATTTGCGAGCAAAACATGGCCACGAGGAGAGAGAAGAACATGAGTTCAAGCGCTGATCGCGAGTAGAATTTCCTTGTTTTATCAATTTTAGGCGTTCTCGGCTTAGCTAACTATCAGAACTGTCTGTGATTCGCTAGCGCGGAAGAAATTTATTTGCGTGGCTTCCGGGCGATAATTGACGTAACCACAACATGTTAAGTGTTCGCTTACCGCTAACCATGGCCTAGTTTGTTTGAAGTTCAATCAATTCGATGTAGGAAGCTCTTGTTCAGTCCATTTAGGACGATGCAGGCCTTTAGAAAGCGATAGATTAGCTCTCCGCCGCGGTTTTGATATCTGTACGTTCGTGTTGATCTAGACTCCAATTTCATGTTGAAAGCACTCTTAATTAAATTGTACAATTCATGATTCAACGAAAAGACGGTGGATTTAGTCTTCCTGGCCTCAAAAGACATACAGGAAAGCTAGCTCTAGAACAGAATTGTATCAAGGTTATCAGTGACAAGTCAAATTCTATGGCTATGTTTTTGCGAATCCGGTCAGATATATTTTCAGGGGCACCCAACGGATCGTTTCGGCAAATTATCTGTTCGGAAGGCCTTTAATCCCCTCTGATTTTCTTGAGAGAATTGGCACCTCGAACTTTCGGGATATGAGAAATTTAATGTCTGTTGTTTTCGGACTGTTGAAAATGTCGTTTTGAGTACCCAAAAAAGGTCAGCTATCATTTTCGGAAAGGCGATAAGACCTACGGTTTTCGGGAAATGGACAAAAAAGCCCTAATAAATTCGAGAATACTCAAGTTCCCCTAGAATATCCGAACAGATAAAATTTTTTTAGTGCAACCTAAAATTAACCTACAGAGCTTTAAAAGTACTCCAGATAGCCTAAAACAGCATCTAACAGCATTAGAGAGAAAACGGTCGTTGGGTGCCCCTGTATTTTTTACATTTGAATAAAGAGAATAAACGAAACACTTTATTTAATCATTAACTTGAAGTTGACACAGCGGAGTAAATTTACCTCGAGCCGCTGTAGCGAATTTGAGGAAAGCTATAAATATTTCCAGTGTTGAAGGCTCTTTACCCCCCGTCTTTCATCACTTTCGACTGGTTACGGCTAAAATTACTTGATATTGATGTATCATAGCGACCTTTTCAACCGCTAGGTCAATTATGAAATTGTCACAGAACTGGAGTAGGTTTTACTATTTTTGCTGCTTACTTACGTTAATGCGGTCAAAGTTTGTCGTTTAAAAAAGTCCAAATAGATAAAATACTCCATTTGCCCTCATCGTGAGACTGAGGCTTATACATTTTGATTTATTTAAAGCCTTTAAAATTATTTGCCTAACTAGGGATGTCTCCGTGGCGCAATCGGTTAGCGCGTTCGGCTGTTAACCGAAAGGTTGGTGGTTCAAGCCCACCCGGGGACGTTTTTTTCCTTCTGTTTTAGTTTTTCTTTTTCAACACCGTTTGCAACGTTTTGCATTTTTACGCTTCTTTTACAATTTTTTAAATTTTTTTTCAAGTTTTCTTTCTCCACGAAGTACATCACCAAATAAAAGTTCGAATTTCTTTTTTTGCCGATAAACGCGAATCGATCGAGCAGTCAGTGGACGTTGCTTATTCTACCGAGCTTCCGTAGCCGACTTCTACTGAATTCGCGAGGCATTATTGCGATAAGCTATGGAACTAACCTTTAAACTATAGGACTTTTAGTATCCGAAATAATGGAAGCCGTACGTATCGTATTTGAATCGAACCGGAAAAGGGAAAACCGGAAATGGTGAATGGCCCTTCGTACTAAGCTGACTAATTAAACGAGTGCCCAACGAGTGTCGCTGCTGAAATTCTGTTGTTGACATACAGTAACTGACAAATTTATTTATTTCAAACATTTCTGAATTCTGCTCCTTGATGAAATATCATTAGAAGTTTCATTTCTTGCGTGAGAAGGTGATAATTTATTCACAATGATTTAAATATTAAAAGAATATCTTCAAAACTAGACCGCGGCCCTGTGGCCCAATGGATAAGGCATCTGACTACGAATCAGGGGATTCCAGGTTCGAGTCCTGGCAGGGTCGTTTTTTTTACCCCTATTTTTTTTTTCTTTCTTTTCTTTTACATTTCATTTCATAATAAAAATGTACGTATCATTTTCAGCGTCAATTATTAAACCACGAACGAAGGCGATAAACGTGAACGGAAGGAAATATGTATGGTGACGACTGACGAATATGAAACTTGGAAATAATTTCACGCGCATATAGTCAAAATTATTAGAATTTTGACAAAACGTAAGTGAAATTACTTCCCCATATCACGAGTATACCATTTGATTACCTTCTAATATCGTGGGTGACAAATTACGCTTACAATCGTGGGCTTTTGACTAGTTTTATTGTATCGAGAAATTTCACGCCAAACGTTGCCATGGCAATTTGGTAATTTCGCAACAAATCAAGGAGTAGTTTGCGCATGCCCCCAATGATATTTAAAATTTACTTACCTGGCCCTCCACAAATAAAAGTTTCACATAGCGTGATACGAATTTTTTTTTTTTACGCGAAACGATGACCTTCATCTGAAATCGAGGAAATGTAGATTGTCAATTGCGTCACAATACTCTTTTTAACGGCGGTGTGAAAAGACTGTGTAGGATCGCCCCTGCATTGTAGATTATAAATTCCATTATAATTAGTATGGGTGCGTAGGGCCTGCGTTACAATTTTCGCGGCCTACAAAAATGCTCGGAACGTCACGGCCGGTTCGTCATTGTAGCTAAAAAAGATACGGACAATTGTTTTGTCTACGAAAGTTGCTTTTTCAGTCGCTTTAGCCTGTGAACGAAAGTAAGCTTTTCAAATTGTTGATGATGAGTGTTTGAGTGTTTGAATGTTTGAAATAAAAACAATAAGAACTTGTCGATATCATTTCTCTGAAGCTTTCGGCAATATTCGGAGATCTTCCCGAAAATTAGAAAATGTTCGGGAATGTTAGTATCATCTTCGTGAAACACTCGGACAATCTTCGGAAAACCTCAGCAACAGGAAAATGCAAGAAATTTTGCAAAGGGGATAAAAGGAAAACATATAGCTCAGCAAAGGAAAAAGTTGTTCGAAACATCAGGAGTCGCACTAACTCTGACTGAAGTTCCAATTCCTTTTAAGCTCAAGAGTCCACGAGACCCCAGGGAAAGGGTTGCCAGCGTGTCCCCCACGAGAAGTCCTTCGCCTTCATCTCCACGACTACAGCCATGGCAAAGACGGGGAACGATATCACGTGACACGCCGCCCAGAACCATGGACACGCAATCACGGGGGCGGTTATCAAGGAAGAGTAAAAGCATGCAAGAACTAAACAGCGTTTTCGTAGACGGCCGCAGCCCTTCCTATTCCAAACCGACTTCCTCGTCGATTCGGAAACAGAGCGTGAGTGGCGAGAATTCTCCCAGAGATGTTGGCTCCGGTGGCGCAGAACAAAACCGCAGAAAAAGCTTAACAACCAGTTCTCGGAGATCGTCCAACGCTGGAGGACAAGGAGAATCTTCGACGGCCAGAAGTCGCTTGAGTTCCAGCGGACCTGTTGGCTCACAGAGGCCAGGGCCTCCAACGGTATCTAGGAGCGCCTCTTTCGGCTCCAGACCCCGCACCCTGATCCCCGTGATGGAACCACGCTCGAAAACTATGGTCAGCTCAAGGCCTGCAAGAGAAACGCAAAGGAGAGCGTCTTCGGCCCTACCTGGAAAAGTTGAGAATAAGGGTGAGTATTGGCAACGAAATTTAATATCCTATGGGTGCGGCGAGGGGGGGGGGGGGGGGTGGGCTGCTGAGGGAAGATAGGATCGGGAGTGGTAGGGATGTTATGGTATTGGTGAGCTGTATGTAACATGTTTACCTCCACTTTCAGTTTTCAAGTTGGAGGTACACCCGCAAAACAGAACATTTTTGCAAAAATTCTCAGGCCCAGGATTTTATTTGAAACCTTAGAAAACTATCCCTCTCCCAAGTTTTGACGTTTCTAGGAATCTCCGAACATTGCAGATATCATTCGAAAAAAAAAAAGCAAAACAAAACAAAAAAAACAAGCTTAAGCATGTTCACTCTCTGGGCTAAGCAAAGACCCCGGTCAGTACTCAAACCTGGTATAAAGAAAGCTATGTGGACCTGTCAATATGAGGCGGGATTGGGGGGGGGGGGAGGTGGGGGGGTGGGCTCTCCTCATTTATAGCTGCGCTATCTAGCGTAAACTACGTATCTTTTTAAAAATTATTATTTTAGCGAGAAAGAATTTTTAATTTAGTTTATTTTTATCATTGTACTTTGTATTTCTAACTCGTAGAACTTTCTTTTTAGCTCTTTTACTTTTGTAAAGCGCTTAGAACAGATCTGGAGAGGCGCTATAGAAATATCCGATTATTATTAAATATCTATTATTATTATTCCTACATATACATCGTCGTATTTTGTAACCGTCACTTCTGAAGATGTATGTTGAAGCATACGAAACGTCAAGTTTAATATACCATTCGAAATCTGTTTGTTATGTTTGTAACCGCTGTTTCATAAAGGCTTTTGTTCTTGGACCATCGTAATTTAACGAGGAATAAAACACAAATAGCGGTGATAAACATATTAAACTTACGCATTTTAATAACTTGACGTTTCGTATGCTACGCAACATACATTTTCAAAAGTGGAATAAAGACCGTTACAATTTTTTGAAAACTATATATGAAATGTAAATAAGGGGTCTGGAAACGAGATTAAGCTTAAGCCGGCTCTTAATGTAAACGTCAGCAGTGAGAAGCTGATACTTTATTAATAAGCTTAGGCTTTTATTGTTTTACTGTTAAGAAACATGTTTTTTAATCTCGTTTCCAGACCCCTTATTTACATTTCATATATAGTTTTCAAAAATTGTAACGGTCTTTATTCCACTTTTGAAAATGTATGTTGCGTAGCATACGAAACGTCAAGTTGTTAAAATGCGTAAGTTTAATATGTTTATCACCGCTACTTGTGTTTTATTCCTCGTTAACCGCTGTTTGTTTTCTCTTTCTCCTGAAATTGAAATGGCCGAAAAACAAGAATTTTTATGATGATAAATCGTCGTGTTTCATTGTATCTATATAATTTTTTTTTCAGCGGATGAAATTCGGCGGAGAGAGGCTAAAGCCAGACGAAGATCATCTTCAGTTACGGTCGATGGGAAGGGACGCGCACCCAGCTCACCAAAACCTGCGCAGAGATCAGAGAAAGATAAACAAGAGAGAGGTAGGAAGCCCAGTGTTTCAGCGATCGATGCGAAGGGACCGTTACCTGGCTCACCGAAGCCCACACAGAGGCCAGCGGAAGATAAACAAGAGAGAAGTAGAAAGTCCAGTGTCTCCAAGATACCCAGTCCCCGGCACAAACCGGAGCAGCCTGTTACGTCTGCTTCTAGGAAAATGTCAACGGGAAGTACAGCTCACAGGTCCCTTCCTTCTACACCAAGAGGGAGAAAATCTTCCACGACTCAAAATAGCGCCAAAAATAACGCGGTTAAAGGGCCAAAAACCAGCGCTGTGACAGAGAAGACAAAAGGACAGCAAACCCCGCCCACTTCACGCCGCGAAAATAAATCGGTTATTAAGAGAAAGGAGCTGGCAGATACAAAAACCAATGAAAACGTTGGTAAAGAAAGATCGACAAAAATCGGCCATGAGGACGAGAAAGGGAAGGCATTGAACGATGAACAAATTAAGGACGATGTTTTTAACATTTGTGATATTTCCATATGCGAGGATAGTGTTTCAAATGGACCACTGAATGGTAAATCTGAAAACTTTAGTGAAAATTCAGACACGATTGACGATATTTCTAGTACCAGGGACATCACCTCGCCGGATGGAAGGTTTTCGCCAAAGCTCACAGTGAACGGAGGACGGAAAACGTCCGAATGCTCCTTAGAAACTGATAGTGACGTCAACAGTGATCTTTTGAGTGACATGACAGACACTGATTACGATTTTAGGAGTCAGCGGTTTTCGGGTCTGTCCGAAACTTCAAGTGATGTATCATTCGGTACCAGTCCCGCTTGGAAGTTATTCCACTCCGTCGAACTCGACAAGAATGTCCCGGAGCCAGATAGCTCAGAATTGGGAAGCTCGCTCAAAGACTGTCTAATGAATCTGAATCTGCAAGGCTCCGTTACACCAACAATGAAAAGACGCATTTTCGATGCTGCCCCAACAAGAAATCCAAAGGAGGAATCGCCAGATTTAGCGATGGACTCTGAGACTCCACCTGTAGACAAAGCGGTCTTCTTTGATATCGAGCATTACAATGATAAGTCGCCCGACGAAGAAGACGCCATCGTTGGCTCGCCTCGTAAGTGGTCACTTGTCAAGTCCCTTATTAGCAGCATCGAAAAACGAAGCAGTAGCAGCACTTCTACTTCTAGAGCAAGCAAGAATGCTGCAGCCACTTCCAGGGCATCTGCTCCAGGCACCACCGGCAAACACCTTGGAATGGATGAGTCAGTGGTTACTACTCAGAAGACCATGAACAACCACAAGATGCCTCGTGCCAGACCTTCCCCATTCAACGACCATACTGAGGTATAGAGGTTATAATCTAAAAGTACCAAATATATATTTTTGAGTTGGACCAAAGACATAATTTTTTTATTGTTAGAAATAATTTTTCCTCTTTCGTTAATTTTGCTAGGTTATTTAGATTTCTTTGGTTGCACTGATGCTTGTGTTGCAGCTATCCATTGTTAAGCCCTAACTCCACCTTTAAATCTTGTATTCACTAAAACTTTCAGGATGAATCTGTTGAAGACGTGATGGCGGGAGCCGAACACCGCACCCCATTCCCTGAAGGGGAGCTCGTCGCTCCACGTGACACTGTAATATGTGACTTCAACAGGAATGTCTCGAACTCAACGCAAGGAGAAAGCGATGAAACTTGGGCAAATCCGCGGCGGATTCCAGGGGAAAAACCACTTGAGAGTTTTGAAAGCATTAATCACGGTGTCAAAGCAAGGAAGTCGTCACGCGAGTCAAGGCGAAAGGAGAAAGAGTTGGACGTGTTTCCTCGGCCTCAGCGTCAGTTTACTCTTGAAGAAATGATCCAAGACATGATGCCCGCAGACGGCGAGTCTAAGGAGACTGGAGACCAGCGAATGTTGTCCCCCGAACCTCGATTTCAAGCTTGGTTGTAGGCATATATGGTGCTAAATTGATTATTCGTTATGGAGGATTTTAATAGTGACCGACCCAAAACAGCTTTTTCAAAGTGATTCATGCTGTTCGAAAAGTCTATACATAGACTTGTGGTAATCGTCAGTAAGCTAGCTATATAAAGCAGTTTCTTTAATTTATTTTGCGCTGCCCATAGACCAAAATTTTTCCACAGCTAAGTGCATTTGAATATGATATTTTTCATTACATAATCAGTTGTATTCTCACGACTTGGTTAATTGACTTGCTTTAAAGAGATAAATGATGAAGCTAAGAATTGATAATTGCTTAATTTGTCTAGAAGATTAATTGTTGAAAAAAATATTCCCAACCGGTCAAAGTATAAATATACGACTTTCGGCTTCAAGTATCTGACCAATTGCTAGGAGTGTACCACAATGATAGTAATCATTATGGACTGTTAAGAGTGAGGTTACAATTTTTTCGCATAACAGGTGCATAAATTATTGTTATTTGCATGGAAATCAGGGCATCATTTTTCGCTTGCCGATCGCTGGAAACGAAGGCAGTGAACTAGGAAACATTTATTGCCATTAAGTATCACATGATGTTAACGTTTGAAATGTTATTTCCATTTTGTAAAAGATTAATTAAGCTTGCTTCGAGAAGAGATAAATGACTTAAAGACTACCAAGTGTAGCTATTTATAACAGAAAATATATTATGTTTGGGTGTGAAAATTGAGATTAATGCCTTGCATTTGCATATCTATGTTAATTGTTCAGCTTAGGTGGAATGTTAGAGAATGACGAAGGGCGGGGTGGGAGATTATGTACAAGTTGAGACTTGCGATCAGGGGCCCGTTTCTCAAAAGCCCCGGAAACCTTTCGGGCCCGTAAAGCCATTTTTAGTCCATCTGTATCTAAACATAGGCACGCAAGGCGCGCAAGAGTTATTTTTTTTGTGAACTATAAGTCTCGGAGATAGGAGCATTCATGGAACTGTTTACAGTAAAGATTTGGTTGATTTGACAAGTTTTTTTGGTTGCGATGTACAGCAAGAAAGAAACTGGTAGTTTATGATGTACATACGATGTTACATCGGTAATGGTAAGATAACTAAATAGTAAGCCATAAAATGTTTGACTGAACAAACTACAGTAATCTGACACGTCTCCAGATTAATGTAGATACCATCTTATTTTCTAACAGGCAATTTTATTCGTTCTTTGATACAACCCACACTGTGATTGGTCTGACACGCGCGCATGCATAACTCCCTCACTCACCTATCATGTAGCCCTTCCCCCCGGGGGGGGGGGACTCCCTTATATGGGCTATATAGGTCTGTGCGGCCCCGAAGGGTATGGTTTTTCAGCCGTTTTGGTCATAAATAGGGTATCGATTTTAGCTCATTTTGGTCATTTTGGTCATAAATAGGGTACGGTTTTTGTACTCTAGCCTTGATATGGGTATGCTTTAAGAAGAAGCCACTTTTTCATCATTATCGAAAAGAAAATCAACAAAAGCCCGTCACAAATTTATATGTTTACGGTAATTTAACATTGGTTTGAACTAGGGAGCTAATTATAACGCAGGTCTGAAACAGGGTTTTGATTTGAGGGTCAGGTCGTAAATAGGGTTTCGAATTTTTGGTCAGGTCATAAATAGGGTAAGGAATATCGCAGATTTTGGTCATAAATAGGGAAGGGGTTTTGGGAAGCGGGCCACACACCCCCAACCAATTTTTCTGGGAGTACCCCCTCGGGAGCCCTTCCAGCCCCCAAGAGGAATTTTTGCTCAAAAATACTCAAGTTAAGAGAACTTTTCGCATTTTATACGAGTCGTAAGTTTACCCTTTTTACACAACACAACGCAACAACACTACTTCACCGAAAATTGAAAGAAAGAGAAAAAACCTCTCTGACACGTTGAAAGTCTGATTTAATTAAATTGCACTTTAACTTGGTGCCACACAGTCTTCAAAGAACATTTGAACAGTTTTCATACTTTTTACCTTTAAAAATATCGGACTGAAAAGAATGTGATAAAATGCCCATCAAATAAAAATATTAAACTGCTACTGCAGAGACGTAAAAACACTCTAGAAATGAAAGCTTCTTTTTTGTTTAATATCCTGGGAACAATAGCCGATAGCTTGTAAGCTCTAATTGAATTTACTCCCATATGAAAAACAAAAGTGTCGAGTTACCATTTGTAACTAAAAATAGCAAACATCTCGTGGGAACAAGTGGTGACGATTCGTCAGCTCTAATTGAATTTACTACCTTGGGAACAACAAGAGTGTCAAATTACCCATTGTAACTAAAAAATAAAAATATCTCGTTATATTTGCATGCAATAAGAACAAAACAATCGTTACCTGCACTTACTATTGTAAACGTTAGAACTGCTTTAAATCTAAATAGTCTCGTCTCCTCTAAAACATGTCCTAAGAACTAGAACCGACGATTCGTGACCTCTAATTGAATTAACTCCTTGTGAAAAACAAAAGTATCAAGTTACCCTTTGTAATTAAAAATAAAAATATCTCGTGCCATTTGCCTACTACTCATGAACTGCTTCAAAACTCAAGACTCATCTCGTTCATAACTAGCCACCATTACACTGAACATTATGCACTCTAAAACAATCCAATGTACATATGTAACTGTCACACTCCCCTCCAAACCGGACTAAAAATCACAAACCGGCAACATACACGTCAGTCTTTATTTTTCAATTACCAAAGTCCTTGTGTTTATACATACCTTGTGTTTCTCACGTACCATTTACCTTTACAACAAGAAATTTGATTGGCTGTTCATAGTAGATCCAATCTGATTGGTGTGACATACATACATCTCTCACTCACTCACTCACTCACTCACTCACCCATTGACCCGTCCATAACATACCCGACGCGCCGACTAAGAGGTATTTTTTTTTACAAAAAAATAACTCAAAAACGGAGAGGTGTATACGCCTGAAACTTCTTGTATGAAGGGAACTTCTCTTCATATTAAGAATATGTGAATAAAGCAGCTCTGTAATCGTAAGGTTCGAGATTTTGCTATGGCTTTACGGGCCCGAAAAGTTTCCTGGGCTTTCGAGAAACGGGCCCTAGTTCTTTGATATGGGTTTAGCGTGCAGTGCAGGCGCTATTCTGGAACGGATCTAGATAAACCAGGTTTTTGATGCCACTTTCTTGGATTGTAATTGGACGGGTTACTCTCTCGGCACATTTTCCCTCGCCCCAAGCCTCCACAGCTACTAAATCCAAGATGGCGGCCTACAGCGAAAATGTGCACTTGCACGCCAATAACACGCCTTTTAATGTAGGGGTAATTTCTTGACAAGCTGAGGGTAATAAGAATGTTCGCGATGAACCGGATATAGTATGTTGTAAATGGTTTGAACCCAGGAGTATCAGTAGTTCGTATAGTGTGATCGTCCGGGTGAGTGTAGTTCTGAAAAGAACTGTTGGTGGTGATTGACGTTTCGACAACCTGAGCGGAAGTCATCTTCAGAGTCAAGTGATACGGCTGATATCGATTGCAATGTCAGCACAGTTTTGATGTTTAAAGAAATGAAAAGACAGAATGAAAATGAGTAGACAATGAAAACTGGTTAGCACTTGAAAAAACATGTGGTAATATACTGTTCAAAATTCGGTTTTTAAAAAAAAAAAAAAAAAAACACATAGGATTTGTGTTAACTTCTAGTCTTCCCCGCAGAACCTTATTGTTCAAGACCAAGTGTAACGGGAACAAGGTAAAGACCAACCTCGTTCTCATGGTTCAACAAGATGGCGGATAATTAAAAGTAGTTACGTTTCAGAGGACACACTGACTGTGAAGCTGATGGCATCAAGTACATTCCTGATAATGCGTGTCTACCTCTCCATAGCCGTTCATCCTCTCATCTCGTGTTTTAAATTAGTGATGTGATTTGAAACACGTTTACTTTCAAGTTTTACTTAGTTTGCGGAAACATTATTATGCTTAGCATTGTTTCGAAAGTTTATCTTTCTGTCACGGTTTTTCACAACGGAAATCATTTTATTTCTGGTTTTACTCGAATTTGTAAAAGGCAATGGCTCTTCCAGAAATGAAACGTGTTTTATTCCACATTCTGACGTTACAAGACATCCTTGTTAGAATAAAAGCTTTGAAACGCAGCACCGGGTTCTCAAAAGCTAAAAACCTTAAAGCTTGAAAACAAAACAAAAAGATTTAAGATTAAGAATCGCAAAACAAGGCTGCTACTCTCTTCAACCTCCACGAGACACGTTGAAAGCCAAGGTCGTCCTCTTACGGTAGTCGTGACGTTTTTAGTCGTCACGCAGGCTTTTCTGCGTGACGAGACAGAAGAATGATCAGTCCTAAAACATCCACTTCCATTGACTTTAATGTCACCACCTGAGGGTGCAAACCTAGCGGTTCAAATTACATTTTTCTTTTAATAGCAGGCCTGCATGCACATCCTGAACAGCACATGTAAAATTCCTTGAACTGATCAAGTTCTTCACCGAACTTGATTCGCGGAACATGTCAAATCTACCGAGCAAACCACCGCTTTGTACTCTTCCTGCAAGATATTCTTGAACAGGTTTCACATTTTTCGATGACATATCTCGGAATCATCGAAAACTTCAAACCTAACAACCCTGGCACACTCAAACTGATCCGCCAACTGTCCTAACTATTAATAGGATTAGCCCCTGAAACTCCCTTTATGTACATTTTTAATTTTGTATTCGTGAATTTGAATAAACATATATGTATAATGATTGAGATTTGAATCTAGTGCTTTTCTCTAAATTTGCAATTAAAATGATTAACTTGCAGAGAACTTTTCCGAGTCTGAGTTGTTTTCAGTGAATTGTTCTTGCTCAGTTGATCCTTCTAACGCTGTTGTCGAACTTGTTCCTCCACTGATCGCCATACTCACTTGGTCAAAATATCCCGTGCCTACCTCCCTCTGATGTTTGTGTGCCGTAAAGCCGAACTGCGCCTGCGCAAACTCGTCTTCTTGTACCTTGGTGTAGGCAGACATACCGTGATCTCTGTAGTCACGTGCAAGCTTGAACATGGCGTGATTGAGCGAGTGGAAACCAGCCAAGGTAATGAACTGATATTTGTAGCCCATTTTACCGAGTTCTTTCTGAAACACAGCGATCTCTTTATCGCTGAGGTTGGCTTTCCAGTTAAAGGAAGGCGAGCAGTTGTAGGCAAGCGGTTTGCCTGGAAACATAGAATGGATTCCGTCAGCAAACATGTGAGCTTCTTCCAAGTCAGGTTTGCCTGTCTCGCACCAAATCACGTCGCAGTATGGAGCATAGCTTAGTCCTCGAGCGATGGCTTGTTGTAAACCTGCAGTTGAGCGATAGAATCCTTCGGGAGTTCTTTCACCGGTCAGGAATGGCTGGTCACGTGGATCAATATCTGACGTGACCAGGGCTGCTGACTCGGCATCTGTTCGTCCAATGATAACAGTGGGAACATCCATGACGTCAGTAGCTAGACGAGCAGCGTTGAGGACCTTGATGAACTGTTGTGTTGGAAGAAGAACTTTGCCTCCCATGTGACCACACTTCTTTTCTGATGCCAGTTGATCTTCAAAATGGACGCCAGCTGCGCCAGCACAAATCTAAAATTGAAAAAGACTTTGTAAGTAATCAGAGACGTGGCGAAACAAGATAGACCACCGCTCGATTTTCTCGACTTTTTCATAATTCTATATATGGTGACTTGTTTCACACTATTTAAGAGTTTTTTTTTGTGGCAAAGTTGGAACCGGGTCAAAAACGCGAAGCTTTAAGGTATAGTGGTTTTTACAAGTTATATAGAATCTAGAAATTGTGGTTGTTAGTCTTCTAACTTGATAGATGCAAAGTCAAAATTATCATAAAACTTAATGTTCAAAATGGGATACAAAAATACATTTTCTTACCATTGATTTGGTGAGTTCAAAGGCGTTCAGCGGCCCACCAAATCCAACCTCGCAATCGGCAACAATGGGCAAAAAGAAGTCAATGTGTTTATCAGATCCTTCCATGTGAGCTATCTGATCCGCTCTAATGAAGGCGTTGTTGATTCGTTCAACAAGTTTAGCGGCTGAGTTGGCAGGATACAAACTCTGATCAGGGTATGTCTGCCCAGCCATGTTACTGTCTGCCGCTACTTGCCAGCCGCTGAGGTAAATGGATTGTAAACCGGCCTTGGCCATCTGAACTGCTTGACTGCCTACAGAAGTAAACATGCATAGATCTGCTTGTTTGTTTGTTGGAAAGGAATGTTATCTGCTTACTTTATGCAGCCTTTATAGGTACACTGTCGCATGCTTTCATGTTATTTATTCTTGTTTTATACATTAATGATCCAGTTGTTAATTATCATTTAATTTGACAACGAAATTTTCGTATGTGTTGCTGGCGGAATCATGCATGCGTTTATTCATGTCGCGACATTCTTTTAAAAACAAACGTCATTGCCGGTTTAGTTTTGTTACTTACCCAGCAACTTCTTGAGTCAACAACCAAACTTGTTGCCTACTTTACCATAGTTTGTTTCAGTTTTCGAGATTGGCCTGGATTATTTCTATGTCACAAAAAGCTATTTACTTATAGCTCAATATCGTAGTTTATCCCCAAGCGGAGGACTGATAGCCGCACTGTTAAACATATTCTTCTTTTCACGAGCCGCCTTAATTGTTAATGTTAATAAAAATAACAAAGCGGTTATATTTGACGCAGTTATATTTAACTTATACGCCTGGTCAAATGATACGAAAAATTATCTGAACTTCTTTCCAATGTTACTTTTTCTCGTACCTGTCATGGCACCCAGCGCGTTCACGTAAGAGCCTTCTTCTTGATTAATCAGCTCCCAAAACCTCCCTGCTCCTCGTCTCGCTAACGTTTGCTCAATCTTTAGAGATCCGCGAAGTTTTTCCACGTCTTCGGGACCATAGTCCCTTCGAATAGCCATGAATCCATAGTTTCGCTTGGTACAAACTCTCAACACTACTTTAAGTGGCTGAAATGTCTTCAAACCCAGCATACCCTGTTGACACCGTGAATTAAGGCGTTCGATAAAGCTATACTGTTTGCCGAACTTCGAAAAGTGAGTGTTCCCTGTAGTGACAAGTGATCATATATTCTTCAATTAATGACGTCAAACTACGTAAAAGCAGCAGGAATAACTTAGGTTCAATTTGCAATTTTCGCCAGAGGCATCTAAAATCGAGAACACGTATTTGCAATGTTTAAAAGCAT
The DNA here is from genome assembly GCF_042242905.1 of Orbicella faveolata. NCBI lineage: Eukaryota > Metazoa > Cnidaria > Anthozoa > Scleractinia > Merulinidae > Orbicella > Orbicella faveolata. The sequence goes on from NW_028301577.1 coordinate 6,577,672, forward strand.
ATCTATAGATTCTAAATAAAAAAAAGATGCAATAACAATTGATTTTGTAAAGAATCTTTCGGCACGACCGCCTAACGGAAGTGGGTGGTTTGACCAAGAGACCGCCATGGTCGTGGTCTCCTGGTTTGATCAACCAGTCTACGTGACGAGCCTGACCGGACGGAAAAACATTCATCCAGGACATGCGACAAGTTATTTGCATTACAAGGTCATTTTACTACAGCGTACTCAGCAATTTATACTGAAAAATAAACAACGGATGAAAATTAGAACAGAAACTATAAGAACTAAACGACTGACTTCATAAACTATGCAATCTGCAGAACATATGAGGGAACGACATTAACAGGAACACATAAGAACTATAGGAACGTCGGAAACTACTAACAGAAACTACAAGAATTGGCAGTTTTTAAATTATCACGCTACGGGAAAAAATTAAATCAACTAGAGACTACTGAAACAGCGCGCGGGAGAGTATTACGAACTGAAACCACAAAAATCACAAGAGAACTCTATATAATTTAGAGAGACTGCAGCGCTACTCGCACGGTGGGTACACTGAAACTGCGAAAACTGCATTGAGCGGCTACGGATTGAAATTACAGGAAGTTCCCAGTGTAATGTTCAAAACCCTAACATTCTATGACTTCTATAGATCCTGAAATCGGACGATCTAGAGAAACAAACGATGATAGTTAAATTCTCTTAACGTATTCGACAAATGTATGGAAAGATGAACGCTCGATCGATAACCAGGGGAAACGCATTTCATGGAGTAAAGCATGTACACTGTCCTGTCATTTAGGAGTAACATTACTGTGAGAAATAAGAGAGATGGTGAAAATTCCCAAATTGATCAACCTCGACTTTGGCCGATAGCCCCTACCAAAATAGTGAATTTTGTTAAAAAGTCACATGATCAGAAATAAATCCATGTAGTAAAATTTTGATTTCAATCTGTCGTGAACATCATGGAATTCAGTGATTCACTCAGTTCAGTGCTTATTGGAAGCAGGTTTGGTTTAGAGATTTGCTGGTTCTTTCGAACGGCACTGCAGATACTAAGCCTTTTTGATTTGAAGTAGACGTGAGGACGAGGCAAAAAAAATCAATACTAAATTGATTTTCGGTGTTATAGTGTTTAATTATAATTCGATCCACGTACAATCTCCAGGATGTATTCATTATTTTACTCCGTTTTTACGCTTGATCATCGATCCGTTGTAAACTTAATTTAGTCCCTGCGGATAAAGCTCTCTAAAGGTTTTACCTTAGCCTTATGGGTGGCTAGCATTCCAAACGAATGAAATTGTTAGCAATTGATGACAATTAATGATATAGCTAGGCTTCACCTATTGTCAGTGAATGCATTGTTGAGGGTCGTACAGGGATATTCTCGTGATGCGTGATTAGCTGATTTTCCGTGAAACGTGAATTTAGGAAATTATTCTTCGTAATCCGCGACCTGAATGTTATCCGTGCCCCGTGAAGAACTTGAATTATTAACCGATATTCATGATTTCACCACTCTATTCTACGTGATTTTGAGACCCGAGTCCTCCGAATGGTTAGAGCCGTCTGTCGAGAGTGACTTAGCAATGCAATTTGCAATATGGAGCCTTGACGATTTTGCTTTCTTCAAACACTCTTTCTAGTGTATAAGTACAGGTTATTAAAAAGAATATCTTACTAGCTTATTTTCGTGATTCGGGAAAACAAAATTTTTCATATCCGTGATCCGTGATCCTCCATTTTCTCCGTTCGTGAACCGTGCCAGGGACCCCCCTTGTACGACCCTCATACGTTGCCAATTAGACACTGAATTGTAGGTTTACAGTCGCCTGCTCGCTTGGCATTAAAGTGCTATTGAGAACACCGGTGTCATTCAAAGGAATTTTTTTCTTTAGTTTACTAAAATAATTTCAAATTGTTCTTTAAATACGTACACTGTACAACGGAGAGTAGTTAGTCTGGTCAGCATAATGAACTTTGCTCACTGAAAAATGCACTCTTCTGAATACATTTTCAATATATTAAATGAAGTATTTTTCAAACACTCTTATCAACTTCAAATTGTTTTTGTTCTTGACAATTAAATAGCTTTTCAAACTTCTTAGTGTCGTTTCACTTTGTTATTACATTGACTAATTACAAACGTCATTTACAAACAAATTCAATTTCTGATTGATTAAGGTTTTTTAATGAACGGAAAACGTTTCCGAGTCTGAGTTGTTTTCAGTGAATTGTTCTTGCTCAGTTGATCCTTCTAATGCTGTTGTCGAACTTGTTCCTCCACTGATCGCCATACTCACTTGGTCAAAATATCCCGTGCCTACCTCCCTCTGATGTTTGTGTGCCGTGAAGCCGAACTGCGCCTGCACAAACTCGTCTTCTTGTACCTTGGTGTAGGCAGACATACCATGATCTCTGTAGTCACGTGCAAGCTTAAACATGGCGTGGTTGAGCGAGTGGAAACCAGCCAAGGTAATGAACTGATATTTGTAGCCCATTTTACCGAGTTCTTTCTGAAACACAGCGATCTCTTTATCGCTGAGGTTGGCTTTCCAGTTAAAGGAAGGCGAGCAGTTGTAGGCAAGCGGTTTGCCTGGAAACATAGAATGGATTCCGTCAGCAAACATGTGAGCTTCTTCCAAGTCAGGTTTGCCTGTCTCGCACCAAATCACGTCGCAGTATGGAGCATAGCTTAGTCCTCGAGCGATGGCTTGTTGTGAACCTGCAGTTGAGCGATAGAATCCTTCGGGAGTTCTTTCACCGGTCAGGAACGGCTGGTCACGTGGATCAATATCTGACGTGACCAGGGCTGCTGACTCGGCATCTGTTCGTCCAATGATAACAGTGGGAACATCCATGACGTCAGTAGCTAGACGAGCAGCGTTGAGGACCTTGATGAACTGTTGTGTTGGAAGAAGAACTTTGCCTCCCATGTGACCACACTTCTTTTCTGATGCCAGTTGATCTTCAAAATGGACGCCAGCTGCGCCAGCACAAATCTAAAATTGAAAAAGACTTTGTGAGTAACCAGAGACCTGGCAAAATATAAGCTAATGTACAAAGGCTATCAAAAACCGGGGGGACTCCCCTATAAAAACGACGGTGATGTTCGTCGAAAATTTTAAAAAGAACCCCTATGAGGTACCCCCTCTTGTGTGGCCATCATGGCTTGAAATATTTTTCAAACCTACGAGGTACCAATTGTAAAACAACACATTAACTGAATCATAATTTTTAATAGCAATAAAGACGATTGCTTCAATTCTACTAGTAAAGTTAATTATCAAATATCTCCTGTCATATTTTTTTGGTCTTAATACCCTGAAAGGTGCAGTGAAGGCTCCAGCTGTGGACCTTTTGAGGCTGAACACCCTTAGAGGGACCAAAACCGCCTTACCTTACCCCTAAAAGGTACGACGAGCACCCCTGTCCTTTTTATATGCGAGTCCCCCTCCCCACCCCCCACCCCCCTTATCAAAGTTAAACTAGGTAGATAAGAATTATGTAGTAAACAGTACACTCGATTTTCTTGACCTTTTACATGTTTTGGGGGGCTGTTAGCCATCTAACTCGACGGATCCAAGGTTAAATTGTCGTAATTTGAGTGTTCAAAATGTATGACGCACCAAACGGGACAAAAATGCTTCATTAAAATATATACTTTTTGTTCTAAATATAGAAAACTTGCTCTAAAAAGAGATATAAAACTTCTTTCCAAATAAACACAACATCTTTTAATTATATAATACTTCTTAAAATGTGTACGAAGCCGTGCTATTTCTATATATACACCTTGAGATAAATGATTAAAACTGAATTTTTCTCAAATATTCGCCTAGCTACACAAGTAGGACTTGCTTTATGAAAAACCTTTTCTCTCAATATTTATATCGCTTAACATTTTGGGTGTAGAGGTCACCGGCGTTTTGACAATTTTGGATCGATTTGTCATTGATTTGATTCCTGAAAGTCGATAACAGCAATAACGTCCAGGACCCTAACGAAAACTTTTCCCGTCAAATTACTGTATCACAGAAGGCTGGCTTTACTGATATGGCGAACGAAGGTGGCAATCCCGACGGACACTGAGGCAGATCTCCTTGATCCATCTGTGATGGAGCGAGACGAATATTGAAAACAGGTTTTAAATTTGTCTCAAAATGTATATATAGAACAAGGTCAACAAATACCAGTTCTTACACATGTAAAAAAGTACTACCTATCGATAAGATGTTGCGTTAATTTGGAACTGAAGCACTAAATATTCACATTTTTATTGTGGCTGATGAAGTTTGGTTGAGCCGAACGAAATCTTTCACTTTTCAAAAAGATTTTTATTGCGCTCTGAATATAGTAAATTATTTCAGAGCAGGAAAACAATATTTCTGATTATAAGATTTATATCTTCAGAGCATGTTTTATATATTTTAAACAAGTATTTTTCTCTCCTCTAGTGCGTCATAATAATGAAATATAAAAGTACATTTTCTCACCATTGATTTGGTGAGTTCAAAGGCGTTCAGCGGCCCACCAAATCCAGCTTCGCAATCAGCAACAATGGGCAAAAAGAAATCAATGTGTTTATCAGATCCTTCCATGTGAGCTATCTGATCGGCTCTAATGAAGGCGTTGTTGATTCGTTCAACAAGGTTAGCGGCTGAGTTGGCAGGATACAAACTCTGATCAGGGTATGTCTGTCCAGCCATGTTGCTGTCTGCCGCTACTTGCCAGCCACTCAGGTAAATGGATTGTAAACCGGCCTTGGCCATCTGAACTGCTTGACCGCCTATAAAAGGGCAAGAACTTCATGACTCGTCATGGTTTTACATTAAACTGAAAGTACTTGAGAGACTTGATCATTGATTAAAAAAAATTATTACAGAATTTTTTGAGAAAATTCTGTTCTAGCCTTCTTAGACGACTGTTTTCATTCGATAACTAGTTATTTCCTTGGGAAGATATTATGAACCTATTTTCCCGCAACACCAATATATTGAGAAATGAGAAAGATTTCATGCTTAAATGATATTCTGATTTTGCAACTTTGAAAATTTTGTAAGAGCTGATGTAGATTGTTCCGGTTTAGTTGGTTATCTCTTACTTTTCAAAATAGAACAAAAGAAAACACTCAATGACAACGAAGCAGCCTGCTAAAATGTTTGCGGATGAAAAATTCAGGGAAGGTTTAAATAAAGCATGTTGTTGTTTCTTAAGTACATGTATTGCTTTCAAACTGATTAACTTTTCTCGTACCAGTCATGGCGCCGAGAGCATTCACATAAGAGTCTTCCCCTCGATTAATCAGGTCCCAAAGCCTCTCTGCTCCTCGTCTTGCTAAAGTTTGCTCAATCTTTAGAGATCCGCGAAGTTTTTCTACGGCATCAGGGCCATAGTCCCGTCGAATCGCTGTGAATCCATAATTACGGGTGCAAACTCTCAACACGACATTGACCTTGCTGAAAACTCTCATGTCTGCGGCGTGGTGTTCCTTGGCTTTAAAGATTAGACCTGTCTACTAACTATGTGAACTGCGCTCGGCAGCCGAAAAGCAACTGGAAAATACTGTCTTGCTTTATACTTGACGTGGCGATGACTCCGCTTATTTGGAAATGCGTGGGCGATGGCTCTGACGTCACGTTATCAAGGAAACAACTCTTTGTTAAGTTTATGAATTTTTTCGTACATTTTTCGACTAATCGTAAAACTTGGAAAGCGGTACTCGTCTCGAATTTCCTTGCCCCTTAGGAGTCAAATTTTTGGAAAGAGCTTGTTTGAACTCGACAGCTTATTGTTTTAGCGCACTAAACTGACGTTTTCTCTTGCTTTAGGCAGGCAATTACGTTAATTGGATGCGTTAACTGACCAATTTATGAAATGTTATTTGGCGTAACGAAAAGAAGGAACTAATACAAAACGGAATAACTTGAAGAGTTAATTTACTTTAAGACATTTCCTTTAGCTTCGATGACAATGCAGTTTGATTCAACTTGTTAATGAAACATGAGAAAATTGATGATGTCTCTTCTATAACGCTGTTTATTTCTCTACAATCCATAGCTCGAGTCTTTGTTCCTTACTGTGCAAGACAGTGTGTAAGCTTGACTAAAAGAGCGCCCCAAACGCTGGTCAATTGGAACGAAGGTGGAAGCAATGAGGTTGCATTTTCTTTTCAGTGAACTGAAATAGCGACATGCGTTCGTCAGACAGTCGAGCTGAATTGCGAGAGTATGTGGAATAGAAACGACTTTAATAAATGAATAAAATTAAATGTGAATCAGCAGGCGGCAATCTATGGAGAGGTTTTTTTATTTCGAATGTCTCCAGATCGAATTGGAGTTTAGAAATGTTGCTTTTTTTCTGGAGGGAGCGCGGGGGGAAGGGGAACACCGCTCCCATTTAAAAAGGATGGGGGTAAGCGTCGTACCTTTTAGGGGTTAAAAAGCAGATTTGGTACTGCTTAGTATGTTCAGCCTCGAAAGGACCACAGTGGAAGCTTTCACGGTACCTTTTAAGGTATCGAGCCGAAAAAAATATGACAGGAGATAATGTGTTGTTGGTACTTCTAAGGGGTGAAAAGCCACGCCCACGAAACAGGACCTTGGTATCTCTCAGCTTTTTTCAAACTTTCCTACGAGCACCCCCGTTCCTTTTATGTGGAAGTCTGCCCCCCGGCGAGGGAGGAGAACAGGACATCCTAGAGTGAAACCCTCAGAGAAAAGTGCTGGGATATCGCATATTCCGTAAGTACCTTAAGCGTGTTAAACATACCAGACTAAAAAGTAACAACATTTAAGCAAATTTTTCCATTTTATTGATAGACTCTTCTTCAAATAAATTAGCGCATAAAATAATACTTCCGCCAGACACATATCAATGGTTTTTTAAATTACATGGACGCGTTAATCAACATGATCAATATTGAACTTTCTACAAATGCACACTCAAAAATGTCTTTAATCAATGAGAGATTTTTTCTCTTGTTTTTCAATATATTACTTATATTTTTCAAACACTCTTATTTATCTCAAAAAGGTATCTTTTACCAACAAATAAATAGCTTTTGCAAGCATCTTAGCGTCGCTTTCGCTGTGCTATGTACATATTCGCTAATTACAATCTTTTATATTAGTTCAATCTATTTTTGTTGTCAAACAAGCTAAATTTCGTATTGATTAACCTTTTTTTATGTACATTCACTTAGGTTATTTAGGTTAATTGATGTCAATGATTTTTCTTTCATCGAACGTGTAAGTTATGTTGTTAATGGTGAACGGAAAACTTTTCCAAGTCCGAGTTTTTTTCAGTGAATTGTTCTTGTTCTGTTGATCCTTCTAACGCTGTTGTCGAACTTGTTCCTCCGCTGATCGCCATACTCACTTGGTCAAAATATCCCGTGCCTACCTCCCTCTGATGTTTGTGTGCCGTGAAGCCGAACTGCGCCTGCGCAAACTCGTCTTCTTGTACCTTGGTGTAGGCAGACATACCGTGATCTCTGTAGTCACGTGCAAGCTTGAACATGGCGTGGTTGAGCGAGTGGAAACCAGCCAAGGTAATGAACTGATATTTGTAGCCCATTTTACCGAGTTCTTTCTGAAATACAGCGATCTCTTTATCGCTGAGGTTGGCTTTCCAGTTGAAGGAAGGAGAGCAGTTGTAGGCAAGCGGTTTGCCTGGGAACACAGAATGGATTCCGTCAGCAAACATGTGAGCTTCTTCCAAGTCAGGTTTGCCTGTCTCGCACCAAATCACGTCGCAGTATGGAGCATAGCTTAGTCCTCGAGCGATGGCTTGTTGTAAGCCTGCAGTTGAGCGATAGAATCCTTCGGGAGTTCTTTCACCAGTCAGGAATGGCTGGTCACGTGGATCGATATCTGACGTGACCAGGGCTGCTGACTCGGCATCTGTTCGTCCAATGATAACAGTGGGAACATCCATGACGTCAGTAGCCAGACGAGCAGCGTTGAGAACCTTGATGAACTGTTGTGTTGGAAGAAGAACTTTGCCTCCCATGTGACCACACTTCTTTTCTGATGCCAGTTGATCTTCAAAATGGACGCCAGCTGCGCCAGCACAAATCTAAAATTGAAAAAGACTTTGTAAGTAATCAGAGACGTGGCGAAACTAGATAGACCACCACTCGATTTTCTCGACATAATTCTATATATGGTGACTTGTTTCACACTATTTAAGAGTTTTTTTTTTTTTTGGCAAAGTTGGAACTGGGTCAAAAACGCGAAGCTTTAAGGTATAGTGGTTTTTACAAGTCATATAGAAGCTAGAAATTGTGGTTGTTAGTCTTCTAACTTGATAGATGCAAAGTCAAAATTATCATAAAACTTAATGTTCAAAATGGGATACAAAAATACATTTTCTTACCATTGATTTGGTGAGTTCAAAGGCGTTCAGCGGCCCACCAAATCCAGCCTCGCAATCGGCAACAATGGGCAAAAAGAAGTCAATGTGTTTATCAGATCCTTCCATGTGAGCTATCTGATCCGCTCTAATGAAGGCATTGTTGATTCGTTCAACAAGTTTAGCAGCTGAGTTGGCAGGATACAAACTCTGATCAGGGTATGTCTGTCCAGCCATGTTACTGTCTGCCGCTACTTGCCAGCCGCTGAGGTAAATGGATTGTAAACCGGCCTTGGCCATCTGAACTGCTTGACCGCCTACAAAAGCCGAGCAAGAACCTGATCAGTACTCGTAATGCTTTTGCGTTACATAACTGATTTAAAAAAAGTCATTGAAGGATTCTCAGTTTGAGAAAGTTCCGTTATGGCTGTCTTAGACGCCTTTTTTTACATGATAATAAGTTATTTTCACGAGAACATATTCTGTCAGAACTTTCGTTTTTCAATAACAATTGAGAACTGTGAAATAAAGACTAAAAGATTTCAAGCAATGAATAATCATCGCATTTCAAGACTTTGCAATTTTTATAAGAGCTAATTTGCTTATAGAATGGTCATATAGTTACCTCTCAAAATACAGCTGAACAAAACTTTCAACAACTGACGAATCAGATAAAAATATACAGGAAGGCTAAAATTTTCAGTTCTTAACAACTTGTTTTGCTCATTTTATAAAATATTTTCTCGTACCTGTCATGGCGCCGAGAGCGTTCACATAAGAGTCTTCTCCTCGATTAATCAGCTCCCAAAGCCTCTCTGCTCCTCGTCTTGCTAAAGTTTGCTCAATCTTTAGAGATCCGCGGAGTTTTTCTACGGCTTCAGGGTCATAGTCCCGTCGAATCGCTGTGAATCCATAATTTCGTGTGCAAACTCTCAACACGACATTAACCTTGCTGAAAACTCTCATGTTTGCTGCTTGGTATACTTTGGCTTCTGAAGATTTGACTTGTCTTCTGCGACTTCTGTGTGTGAACTGCGCTCGGGAACTGATGAGCAGCTGGGAGATATCGTCTTGTTTTATAGTCTTGCTCACATTCTGGCACGTGAAATGACTCTGCTTATTTGGAAGTGATGTGCGTCATAGCTCCGACGTCACGTCGTCAACGAAACAATCCATGTTAACAAGTTAACGCACTGTGTCGTACATTTTTAACTCATTCTAAAACTTAGTAAAATGTTCTTTTTAGAGCCATTGTTTCAGCTTTTTACCACCTTTGCCAGTCAAACTTTTCAGCAACTGCCTCAGCTGTTTTAGCCAAATAATAAAATTAAGTGTTATTGTACATGTTGCTTATAGGCATGTAATTATGTAAAACGTGTTTTAAAAGATAATTATTCAACCTTGACTTGTTTCCGAGACGTCATTTGGCGTAACGAAAAGAAGGAACTAATATGAAACGGAAAACGTTTAAGTGTCATTTTCTAAAAGGTATTTTTTTTAACAAGAAGTGAATGTGACGAGGCAGTTTTAAAGCACATTCCATCACACGTATTGCGATGTTATTCCGAGTAAAATCAACCAATGTATGAAATCATTATACAATGCAGAGAATGAGAAACAAGTTAACTTGTCAGAGAGAGGAATGTCCCTTGTCCTGAGCAATACAGAACGCCCCAAACCGACTTAACTTGTACCAATATCGCATGGTTCGTGACCTCAGTGGCAGGGGTGGCCGGTGGAAACCAGTGGGAGGTGTCGAAATATTCAGCGAGAGTTCCGCCTTTCTATGCCCAAAGTAGTGTCAAAGCTTACTCAAACAATCAACAGTCCGTGCTAATAACTACAGGGTGATTCGTGTCTTTCCATTATTTTTGAGCAGATTTGAAGCCCCGTATATAGGAAAATGTCGCTAAATGTTCTGTTTTTTCTGTGAGAATCTGTGAGGCGTGACCTGTGTCTTATAATCTAAAACTACTCGACAGACTTTGTGAAGATGTTGTATTGTACGTTTAAAAGGTCACTGGGGGCAATTAAAAACGATAAAAAGTTCGATTAAGAGTTGATCTTAGAGTTGACCAGTTAGAGTCTTGTTTCTAAATTTTCAAGTTACCCCCACAATTAAACTTATTCAACCCTACTGCGTTTTATATTATCTCTCAATCACAGCGCCATTATTTCGTAGGTCAGTCAGTACTGTTAATGTTACGTGCAGAATTTTGAGCAATTTTTTTGTCAATACAGTGCGTGAGATTTTTTTATGACGGTACTCGAGTGTAGCTCGATTTCCGTCACACTTGACACCGGGAAAACAGAACTAGGGGGCAAGCAGATCTTATTAGATATCCTGCGGACGATATTATTGTTTGTAGTTGCTATAGTGACCTTTTGTGTATGAGAGATCAGTGGCAGTCGAGAGACAAAGAGAAGAGACTTCAAATGAATAATCCCTGAACAATATCACAAAGTTAAATCAATGTTAAAATAAGAAAAATATTATGTAGACTAAAATATGACTAACGCTGAATATCATTTGACGTCAGTGGCATCTAAGTAAGAGCAAGGAAAATAGTTGGTTGTTAAGGTCATCTGTTATGGTCGCTACTAGGGTGCACGCATTGTTTTAGCCTGTGTCACGTCACTGTTCTTCGATTGTACGTACGTTACATGCTGTGCCTCAATTCTGTGTCACGTACTCTTCTTGCTTTCTTGCTTTCATTAAGAATTGACATACGCTGATCTCAGAAAACGATTATCAGAAATGTACGTAAAAGAGCTTTGCTGCTGCTGCTCAGCAACAAAGTAGGCTTTTATGAAATGCCTGCCGAAAGATCTTTTTGCATTTTCAGTTCCATTTCTTTCCTGTCCGCAGATGAAAATTGTAAACGACTAAGAAATAACTTTTGTCGAATGACTGCAAATAGTTAGGGGCGGCTGAAGGCATAAGAAACGTTAACTCTGACAGGCACAGTTCGTCCATGCTCAAAGGTCCCCAAATGCTATGGGGGGTTGCTGAATACTAAAGTTGATATCCCACAAGGATGCTTAAGTACTTTTCAGCCCGGTTGCTTTATGTTTTGCTACCTCAAAGTTATCTTTTTTGCATTCTACACAGTTTAACGGTTAGCAGTTTCACTTGTTTGGCGGCTGTTCCTTTCTCCTCCGCAGGTGCTACGGGCCTCTGCGAAGGAGAAAGCAGTTGCTCAGTTTTGGTGATTCAATGTACTTGATCAACAACACCTCGGTGAAAAAGTGGACATGCCGAAATTCACAACTCTTAACTATAAACTGGGCCACTGGAGAAGATCAGAGCCAGGGCAATCATTGAAATAGTTGTTGCCTTTCATCACTTGGCAAGGTCACTGCATTTTACAACAAATCAACTGGAGAAACGTGAAAAGGCGCGCGGAAAATTGGCGCGAAATCCTGAACACTGGTCGGACGTGTGATAATGTTCCTTACGCGTGCCGTAAAGATTAAAACTTTTATGTGTTACAAGTCACGTTTTTTTTTTTTTTTTGCGATAGCTAAACACTTTCAAATTGAAGCCGAGAAACCTCATAGTCATCAAAGAATAGCTTGCTTGGGTATATAGAAACACCGTCACCTCTATAAGTAAAGCTCCCCTCCTAAATAATGAGTTCTCCCGACTCTCATGATCAGTGGAATCGACTTTTTCAAACTCCAGCCAATTCGGCAATTGTATCAGTGCACACTGAATGTTAACCCAAGGCAAATTGTCAGACAAAAAAGAAACAACTGTTCTTTTGAGATGCCGACGTGTTGTTACAATTCTCTGCCGTCACGTTTATGTTCCATGGTTGTTGTGGCTTTTTGAAAGGAAAAACAATGGTTAAACGTGAGTCTGTTCAACAACCTAATCACGCACACACCAACCCGTGTAGCCCCGGTCCCCTCTCAAACACGCGCCCGCTCTAAAGTAACGTATTTTAGTAATTCAGACACTGTAAGTCCCATGTTTGGTTAGTTTGCTAGCATATGAGATTATAAAATAAACGTTGAGAAAGAAGTGTAAAAAGAAAACTACGTGATCCATTAATCGGCGGTCTAAAACGTGACTGGAACTAATCCTTTACGGATATCGGATCAAGTGACTCGACGTCACGAATCGTAGCGAGGGTAATTTTCATATTTATTCGGTAGAACTGACAATTTAAATCTCAAAACTGACAGCCTGCCTTAGTGTACGCATTAGCAGCCTGGCAGCGATATTTGAAATCCCGAAGTTGCAAGGTAGATAGCTGTTCAGCCGAAAACGTTGAGCCAATGGCTATCAGCAGTTGGAAATTATTGCAGCCCGTCTTCAGGGTGAACCAGCAAACCTATCGATACTTGTCGGGTATACGGAAGAGAGAGACGATGGCCCTTTCGCGATCGAAACGTGCGAGGGGACCTGACCGCGGAAGTAGAAGGTCTAGTGCCACAGGATTTCAAAAGAACGAAATTCGTCTTTCGCCTGGAAAAGACTCGTACACAAATGAATTCATCGTCACAGGTAAGCGATAAATAAGAAAGGACTCCGAGTTCATTGGACTCAGCTCAGAGGGTACCTGTTATCTCCAATTGGAAAATTATTTCTCTCTTAGTCTTCCCTTGTTAAGAAGTTTCTCGTACTGTGCTTGACTGAAAATATAATGACAGCTTTTTCTATGTTTACGTTTTTAAAACGGTCTAGTCCAAGAAAGTGATTTTGTTAGTTTAATTAAAAATATTTTATACACTCAGCTCGATGAAGATTTTACTCCCTTGTGGCATACTGTGATTAAATCATTAAAACTGCAGATACTGATACCCTGTACGGTATTCAAAGCAAAAATTTCTCAGTCCAGCAAAGCAGAAAACATAGCATAAATTATATTGCTAAACTCTCATGTGAAAACATGACATTGGGTCCAACTACACGTGAGCAGTTTGAATGCCTACTACTTTACATAAACGGTGCAGTGTCAAAGTACGAAATATCGAGAAAATAGCAAGAAATATCATTTTCGACTTGATAGAACTTGTTTAGCTATATATGAAGGCGATATACAAAAGTTGACTGTATTTGTTTGATGCGGGCATGAATTGGTGCATGTTCTCGGTTCAACAGAGACAACAATAGCGTGACTGTTATATGCATCAGAAGTTCAAGGCCCCGTCCACACGCAGTATCCCGATATTTTTCAATCCGCAACTTTTTCTTTCCGGATACGGCTTCCGTTCACACGCATCAGGCGAATTCGGCAGCGAATCCGGATATTTTCTCTACGTGCCGGGACGGGGAAATTTTTGAAGCCGGAAAGAAAAAGTTGCGGATTCTGAAATATCCGGATACGTGTGGAGTCTTGACGGGGCTTTAAAATTTCTGTTTTTCTTTTCATTTTGAAATCGTCCGATAAGATTGTGGAAAAAAAATTTAAAGCAGTTTCAGAGATACTAGGTAACCAAAATATGCACATCCAAGGATTGTTTGACAAACACAAATGATTGAAAAAATATCATTGCACAGGCATAATTATTTGCCTACGTGCAGACGTCAATGAGCGGGTAGCGAAGTTTCATATCGGAATTTTTCTTAGCTTGTTGTGTCACAATTTGGAATGGTCCGGGTGACAATGACAGGGTGTTTCATTACATTGACTTTTTGCACCTCAAAAACACTCTCCTCTTTTCTCTCTATATCCAATGAGGTTAATATGTAGAGCAAGTTTCTTAGGAATTTTTAAGCAGCGAAAACTGTTTTGATTTCTCTTAGGCACAGAGAGAAGAAATTGTCTTAAAAAAATGATTGGCTTATTGATTGACTGATTTTGCTTTTGGTTACTGACTAAAATTACTGAAACATATTTCTATTGAGTTATACTCATCAGAATACACCATATATCCCTATTTTAGCGTCAAAAACCGTCTCCATATGTTTTATTTATTCCACTCCATCACCCCTACACCATACACCCGCCCCCCCCCCCCCCACCCCTGCCTGATTGTGCTAACAATCAGTGAGCGTGACTGAGGTTTTCAAAACGGAGTATCTCTTTCGATATTGAACGTCCCTCTGTCTTGTTTACCATGACAGGTATATTAATTAGGAATATAAAGCTGGCTATAACAAACTTTGTCAGACTACAATTACACTTGCACACATTTATTCCGTAAGGGACTGGGTTAGCCAGTTCTTTAGTAGGACTTTATTAAAGTGACTGACTCTTAGCTTCACAGAAAGCTACTTTACAGGTCTAGTCACAACAGTCATTGTTTCACCCCCGACATGTGTAACCTGTTTTAGACTAACTTGGAAAAACAAGGATGTTTTTTTTAATCTGTTATCTAATGATTGAGAAAAAACATATAATTTATATATTTTTTATTTTGTTTACTAATCAGAGATCTTCTAATTAACAGGTTCAAGCTTATCCGCTGGAGTTTCCAATGTTGGATCATCGCCTGTTGATTTGCCTGGAACCAGAGCCCACGAGCTTCCCTTATCAGGAACCAGAAGTGGATTAGAATGCAAGACATGTTTAAATCTTATGCTTTTTGGCAAGAAGACAGCAAGTTCAAGAGCTGACCGAAAGGACTTCACTAAAACAAAAGAATCGCTCTGTGGACTCTTATTCAACTGTTATGTAGTCTGCTTGTTCGTGTTCGGTTCAAATGTTCCTTTACTAAGCTAGGGTTTACAAACCGTTTGTCCTTTATAACTAGGTTCTTAGGATCAGCGTTGTGATTCCTTGAGGAAGGCGGGGGAACTTCCGTACGGATAGGGTATAAAGGGGATAACCTAGTCCTGTATGCCCTAGATTTGCAGGGTATGACATTTGAGATGTTACAGCCCGAAAACGTGCCTTTTTGGTTTAAAATAAGTTGTCCTTTATAAAAAAGATCAGTCATCGGGAAATATACCTTTAAACTTGCAAGGGAGAAGGAAAATTGTTCTTAGAAACATTTGATGACCAGGAGAAATTCAATCAAGACTCGGTTATCGAAGCAACACGATGCGTATGTTAAAGACAGCACTTTGTATATGTGTAAATAGTTAAAGCCGGTATGATCGGTTTATTAAATATAACAATATTCTAATATATTCTCTATTTCTCGCCGTCAATAAAGAATTGAAAGACGAATAGATTGGCCTAGTTTTGAATAAACTAATTCAATCACACAGTTTGTGCGGCCACGCTTCTGACGCTTCCTCCGAAGGGTAACTCTTTACTCCACCATGTAACACGCATCATAACCCACAATCCCCCACTTTGCCCTGACAAGCGACTAAATGATTCGAAACGTCAGCTTCACAAATTCACTAGGGGGGTTAATTTACCTATAGCAGTTTCAAGTCGATAAATAGATCTATATTACAACGGGCGTGTAAACGAAGATGGCAAACGATGAAATGCGCCCGTGATTTTCTTTAATAACTACCTCAGGCTGGTACAAGGCGAATTGCGAACAGATTGACAAAGTTACACGAAACTATTTTGCTGAGTGCGTCTCAGCTTAGCTTCAGTTTATAACTTCAAGTCTTTATGCTTTATCCCCAGCAAACAGGCTTAACGTATACCGTAAAGTAAAGTTCAGACGCAAGCATCTAGGGACCTAGTAGTCGCTTTTGATAAATTCTGTACGTGGGAAGATTTTCAAGCACACTTGGCAGATTAAGGAATTTTCAAACAGACCTCTACCACAATGAACTTAGAAAACCATCGGTGACACTACGCACTCACAAAATAAGCGAAATTTCTGCACCAAGAATATAAACTAGGATCATTTTCAGGCTGAATTTCAAGTAATGACGACAACCAAAATTTGTATTTTAACTTGCCCGAGCAGAATGCAGAATGTAGTAAGCTCCCGCGTGTAATAACTTAGAGCAGAACTGGCAATGTTAACTGACATTGCCCGCAGGCAGAATTTCAATAAGCTACTAAAATAGGCCAATTTATCATGAGCAAATTATAGGCAAGCGCACCATGTAGACGACCTTAAAATCCATTGAGGCTTAACACGTCTTCCCAATCTAAAAGCTCGGAGTCAATGTATGGTGACGGAACATTTTATTATTTCCTTTCGCTGCGTTGTACATCAATTGTATTTTAGTCTTGCCTCAGTTATATTTGTAGGCTGATAGCTCGGAACTTTGACCGATTCTCAGCCATCGATTAAACCCCATACAGCCCCTCCCCTCTCCCCCTTGCATTGACTCGCAGTCTTTTCTAACCAACTCTACGACCTCTACGTTTCTAGTCTTTGTAAGGTGAATGTTAAAATTTTGTTCATGATACGGCGCACTCTGGACTGATAATTACAAAATTGGAGGCGTTGATGTGCTTTTAAAGCCGGTTATGGAAACAACTAGTCATAAATAGTCTCTTAGACCGACATAACTGCATCGCCGGCAGCAATTTGGAGAGGGGCCAATGATTTACAAATATCCTAACATAATTTATTGCAACTTATTACTCACAATGCAAACGTTTGATTGTCAACATTATAGCAAGTCATTGGACTAAATCGTCAAGTTAAATAGAGCATTGTAACCGTGATACTGGGTTGTGTGCGTGAGCAAATTTGCAGCATTTTCTGGAGCATGTCGAGCCTGTAATCCTAGAAAACCACAGGTCTACAAACAGACCAGAAAAAAATCATTAAATCTGGCACTTTGTTTGATCATTTCGATCTAGGCAGGAACTTGCACGTGATTTTTAAATTATGCTAGGTTTAAAATTGGCATGCGGCTTTTCTTGGCATTGCCAAGGTCGCTTGTTAGACAAAAGCACTGGTCTTAAGGTACAGCGATATGCTAAAACGGCAGACGCTGTTTTGTCTTCTAAGTCAGTTTAGAGCGAAAACGCCTAGCATAAGTTGCCAAGCAGAACCTCCCACTCACAAAACAGGGTGTAAGTTGAAAATCAACGTTGTTTAGAATCTTGATCCAAATCGTTGAGTTTTTGATATCCTGATTATCCCAGTTGTAGGCAACAGAACAAAGGCTTCGTCTTAACCTGTTTCAATGACTGACTTTTGAAATCCATACGCTGAAAGTTAGATGACTCTTTATGGCTATCAATGTTTGGGAAATGTTCCAGCCCGTCTTCAGGAGAAACCGGCATAACTTCTTGTTGGTGATACGAAAGCGGGGCATGTTGACTGTTGCAAGACGTTATCATGAGAGAACAGCCACCCAAACTACCGAGCAGTTCGGTGCTGTAGGATCTCAAATGAAGGAAACTGCTCACGACAGGGAAGACTCGAACAGGAATAAACTAGCTATAACAGGTAAACTTTGTTATTACAGACCTGCATGGCTGCAGGAACCTGCACGAGTTGTATGGACATTTCGTCCACGTGGTTCATACTTTCTCATTACCTAAGACGAATTACTCCACCAATATTCAAAGTTCAAGATGAGAGATTTATTCAGAGTATTTCAGTATATATGGGACATAACCCTAACAGAAATATTGGAAATGTTTAAATACGAATTAACCTCTTGACTCTGATTTCGCGTTTCGTGACATTTGAAGAGGTTAGTATTGGGATAGTCGACGAACGGCACGATATCTTCAGCATGTCAGAGATAGAAGAAGGCCCTCCTGAAAGTGACGAGCAAACATGTTATTTTTTCGTTTATTGATATCAGCGATCTTCCATTCAACAGGAGATAAGCACTTGCCAGGAGTAAACGAAGAGTCTTTTGAATGGACCAGAAGTCGTTTGGACAGCAGTAAAGTTCAACAGTGTCAATGTTTACATCTTGACGAGGACAAATCAAGCCCAAACTCTGATCGAAAGGACTTAACTAAAACAAAAGAATCACTGTATGAAATTTTGTTTTATTGTTATGTTTTTTGTTTGTTATTCTTCGGTTCCAATGTTCCTGCAGCTTAACTAGAGGGCCTATGAGGTCCTGAAACAGATAAACCGTGGAAAACTAGCCTTGCTACCCCAGGGGGAATACGGTTGTCCCCTGCAAAGATATCATGTGATTGCCCTCAATATATGCGCCGCCCCTAGGCTCATTGTAAATGTTATTTTTTAACTGTCACATATAGATTTATAGATCTTGGTTTAATAGTACAAAACCGATTTATCAGTAGAGAATATCCATTTTTAAACACATAAACTGGAAACTTCAGTTTTTAATCTTCTAGGAAAGAGTGAAACATACAGTTATCGACCTAGTCAAAACAGTCAGTTGAATTGATTGCACACTCTATAGCAACTCAGAGGATGAACAGAGTGTGTGTGAAATTCAATGGCTACAAGATGTTTTGTGAAATATAACAGCAATGTAGCCTCACTGAGTGATAAATTAAGAATACTTCGCACCTGTTGGAGATTTTTCGTGAACAAAGAAGCGGAAAAGAGGAGCTTAGAATAAAAAGTGAAATGAGCCCATATCGCGTGTGTGCTGCGCGCAATATTTTCAGAGGTGCCAGGCAAACTCCCTGAGAGGAAGCATCTTAACGTATCCTAGGTCTTGGACTGCAAATTATCTCGTAAAAATAAATCACCATTTGTAAGTATACACAAATGAAAATTATAGTAGTCTTTTTGATCAGAGAAGCCGATATTAATAATGGGAATCCCTAGGCTAAGTAAAATAACAGATACAATAAGATATGACGTGTGCTTTGAATCGATAACTGGAAACTGTGAAAAATTGTTCACCGGCTATGTTTAAAGATTTTTATTAGTCCGGATTTAAAACTGCATTTCCAGAACTGAAACAAGTTCTTTCATCAATGGCAAAGGGTTACATATTCCATAGTGTAGGTCAAATCAAACACAAGTAAAAGGGTTGTGTTTAGCGTGATTATATATTAAAATACAAAAAGCTGGCGGCTGTTAGACGAGAAAGAAAAGGGAGTTATGCGTTCAGGCCTGCAGTGGAAAGCGTCCGTTGATGTTTATTTGTCTTCCTTAACCACCGTTAAAATTATTGTTATTATTGTTGGGAAAAGTCAAATTAATTCAACCAAGCAACCTCACTATAGCAATTTGCACGTGCAAAAGTTGAGGCGCGATCTTTTTTTGCAATTAATCGCGCAATTCATTTGCATTTTATCTTCTGTTCCTCGTGGTCGGAACTGTGTCGCTTCTTGAACGAAAGAACTACAAAAGTGGTTCAGAAATGAAGGTTAATCTTTGTACTGTCCGGCAAAGCTCAGAGCAATGCACTTGAAGACCTGATATCGACCTACAACCCACCGATCTAATTCATCTCTCAAGAAAAGGTAACTGATACTAGAATTATTAAACTTGTTCGACATGTTTCGAGACTGATAATGGATTGAAGTCGTACAATGGAGGCGAGATGAATTATATTTCTTTAACAAAATGCTACACTCATTTCTCTGCACTGAGTACAGAGTGAATTTAGATTTTTTCCCGGCAAGTAACCATTTCCAGGTCAAAATGTCACACCGCATTCAGTACCAACGTTCGGATTTCTGAACTGATTTTGGCCAACACGAAACCTTTTAAGGTTAAAAGTACAGCTCAAACCAGTGTCTCAACTTGTAGAGATTTGAATCGTTTCAAATTAAGTAATCGTGTACTATACAATTTTACAAGTAAAAGAAAGCAGAATTGATAGCTAAAATTCAGACACGTTAACTGTCACTAGGAGATAAACTCATATAGCCTACTGGTTAAATCACTCATTTCTCGTTTCATGTCTCGAGTTTGTTTCTCCGACGGTTGAATTAAATTTTAATCTCGGTTCTGAACAATGTTAAACCTATTTCACAGTTAACTTAGGCAAGAAGGATTCCTGAGTTTCAGAAAAATTTGTCTGTTTAATAGATGACAGCCAGAAATAATAAGCAACTCGGCAAGTGTTCTGCGACTGATCTTCGTCGCGATATTTAATCTCGCAGATCACTCATGGCTTAGTTTCTTTTTTAAAATGTTTATTTTCTGTTGCTACAAAGACGACGTTTTAGCTTGTGGATTTTTGACCTGTACCAGGCGAGATTTTTGTCAGCAAAGTGCTTCACTAACAAAAATATGATCGGAATGTGAACGAACATGTGTCGGAGGTCTTCCCAAAAGAGTTGTCCATTTGCTCTCATTTGAATTTTCTTCATCAAGTGATTATAAAAAAAAGCTTTTACTTCTCTTGCATCAGCCAAATAAGATATTTTTCGCTGAATTTGATAAACATGTTCAATTCTGAAATAATTTTTGAGCGTCGTCACGTTCCATCACACGTCATCCCCACCTGCAGTAGCTTAGCAGCCTCTTCGGTCTCTCTAACTAGCGAGGATATTTATAAGTTTATCTTTTCGTAAATAACATCATATGTTATGTATAAGAGAATTTTTCCCGCGAAAAGACTTAGTCTTTTCCGAATTTTTTTCAGTCACTTTTAAAAGCGAACAATTTTTTCCCGCCAAAATACTTAAGTTTTTTTCGAATTTTTTTTTCAGTCACATTAAAAAGAGCAGAATTTTTCCCTACCAAAAGACCTAGTGTTTCTCTCGGTAACTTTGAAAAGCGCATTCTTTTTTCCACGGAAACTTTTTTCGCCAAAAATCTTGTCTATCTTGCTTTTTAAAATTGCAACTTCAAATGTATTTCTACTTACAAAGAAACCGGAGGATATCAAGGATATGTATTCATAAGTTTAAATCTTTCCGTAAAATAACGCCTTCAGAGGGTCATCAGCTGGGTTAATTTGTTTTGATGTGCCACCCTATAATCTGCCCAAATTTTTGGACTTTCTTGTTGGACTGTGTTGTATTGTGATCAACATCTATTTTTTTTGCTTGGATTAGTGATCATTACCATGAGCTTGTGCACAAAATAAAGACGATCGATATAGCAGATGTTGTCTCCCTCTACTACCAAACTCTCAGAACAAACATTAAAAGACTGTATATCCGTTAGGAGAATTTATGTTTTAATCTTGGCTCTGATGCAACAGTTGGCCAAGAGGATGACAAATAATCAGTTTATTGCTATAGATGTTAAGACGAAAGAAAGAACTATAGAGATTGCTGTTTTCACACAAATCACATTTCTGTGAGGAAGGACAAAATTTAATTTCAAGGTTTGGACAAATCTATTTTAGAAGTTCGTCGCCGAACAAAATGGTTTTTTTTTCTTTTTTGTAAATTTACAATTAGTATTTGACATGTAAACAAGTTTATTCTGTCCGCATTTTAACACATCTGTTTATGTTTTCTTTCAGGCTTTGTTAGTACCGCTTGCTGATGTGGATGGATCTAGCAATACCAAGAAGAAAGGATTACAAACAAGATGAAGGAAGACAAAAACTCTTGAAGAGCGTGGAAAAAATACCAGATAGTCAGAGATTAATTTTGGAGGTAATATTTGTAATTTGTAGTCGCCGGGGAGAATTTTTTTCGCATGTTCATAGGCCTTCGTCCCTCCTTGACGAGAACAAAAAAGTAATTAGTGGTTTGCCACTGAGAAACTGCAAAATTGAAATTCAATAATCATGAGTTTTGACAAAATCAGTTCAAATAATCTGACAAGGCAGGATTTAGTCGTCAAATAGAAACGAAAGATTGAGATTTATGTTCAATAGGATCTAATTGCCTGGTTTTTAGAACCTAGCTCTTCTGCCCGAAATTTAAATTTCGCTGTTGCAAGCCTCAATTAAAACATTTGGAAAGAAATTTATTCAGATCTTTTGTGACTTGAGTCGACAAAAATTCAGCCGAATAGGTCGTACCAACGTTTATGCGTTAAAAAGAACTTTAAAAAGACTGTCTCAAAAATATAGAACATTTTTGCTCAATATTAGGTTAATTACTCGGTCTATACGTGATCATAAATTTGCTTCCATGCTTTTATCGCATATTCTTTTGCTCTACAGTAACGTCGAAAACATGTCGTGAATTTCACAGTGAAATTCATGGCATGTTTTCAACGTTATCGTAGAGCGAATTACTACCCCTGCAAAATAGCATAAAAAAATATGCGATAAAGACATGGAAGCAAATTTTTCGATTGCGTGTGTTTTTATATTATTTTGTGGCGGCAAAAATTCGCTCCTTGTTCCAAGTTTTCAATAATAAACAAGTTTATTTATTCACTTCTTTAAACTTAGCTCTTATTTGATTTAATAGCCAAGATGTTGTAAAATAGCAAGTTCGTTTTGGAAAGCAGCAGTATTCGTTGAATTACTTTTCACGATTTTTGCTTAGCTTTTTTCATCAAGCTTGTATTTAATTTGAAACTGATGCCCGGAAATATTATATGCAATGTTGCTGTATGTATCAAGAGTTGTAAATAACTTTGCTTCTTATTTAACAATTGTAATTAGTTTATTAGTACTTAAGAGACAAATAAAACAACTTTTATACAACAGCTATTATCTCTTTTCTTTATTGTCTTTTATTGAGCGTAAGAATAAACAAAAAAAATTGCGCTTTTAAAAGGGCCTGGAAACTAGTCGGAATGTAGGCTATCTCTTTTACTATTTTTTGACTATGTAGGGTTGCCACGAAGAAAAAAAAATTCTGCACTTTTGAACAGAGTCTGGTTAGAAATCAAACATAAACTCTGACTTTTGATGGGTAAAAACCGTTTGCAAACTGCACGATTTTTTCCCGCCAAAAGACTTAGTATATTTTTGACTAAAAAACCAGATACCATTCAAAAGCGCAGACTTTTTTTTTCTAAGGACAATTTTCCCGCCAAAAGACTTAGTTTTTTTTCGAAATTTTTCTCAGACCCTTTTAAAAGCGCATCTTTTTTATAGCAGAAAATTTTTCCCGCCAAAAGACAATTTTTTTTTTCGAAATTTTTCAGTCACTTTAAAACGCTAAGAATTTTTTTTTCCACCGAAAGATTTAGTTTTATTAACTTTTCTCTCGTTGACTTTGAAAAGCGTATGCTTTTTTCCACGGAAATTTTTTTTCGCCAAAAATCTTCTCTAAATTTATTTCTAAACGAATACATTTATTTCAGTATCATTGAACTTCTTGATTCTTCTGGCGTCCTTTCCACCTAGCTGAAAGAAAAAGAAAAATATTTGAGTCTGAATGGCAATAGTCTGAGAATAAGTTGTAGAGTGACAGTGTGAGTCGCATAAGTGGTAACCATAATCACGTATAAACATGCTTGTTATGTCCTTATTTACATTTTTAAGCTTAACACAGTTTTAAAAGTTACGTAGAACTTTCAGTTGAGATGACCAAACTCGTTAAGGAATCGAAGAAGTCTTGAAAAGTCGCTAAGTAACCCCAACTAAAGAGAGACGTGGAAACTCAAGCGCTTAAAGTTCCGATTGATGTCTTTAGTTGCTTCGCCAAGTAGTGAGAGGAAAAAATAAAATTTCCTATTCACACCAAGAATAGTCCGTAATCGTGATTTTATTCATCTTTATCCCTAAGCTTAAACCTTTCAGTCTTGGATTTGAGATATCAATTCCCCCAACGTATTCCCATACAATCCTGTTAATGAAAGTACTAAGAATTTGATGATACATCAAGAAAATGTTGCCTTGATCCTGGATCCAAAAATTGCTATATTTACACAGGTTTTTAGAATTTTGTGTGAATCAAGACAATATCAAAGCACTACTATATCCTCAGTTTATACTGATTGCTATATCAATGCCCACTTTGTGAATTTGTTGTACATCAAGACAGTATTGTCTAGCCTTAACTTGTCTCTCTCTCTCTCTGTAAACTGTTGGTAGTTTTTAATTTCGTTTATATTAAGTTCTAAGAATCCGGTGACGACTTCATGACGAGTTTAAGCTAGAAAATAATGTCTTGATGTACAACAACTATAACTATCCGATAAGTTCCCGATAATTATCCGACGAGTTCCCGATGATTATACGATGAGTTCCCGATCATTATCCGACGAGTTCCTGATAACTATCTTCTAATCAGAAATAACTGGAACGATTCTTAAATTTCATGTTGCGTCAGCTTGGAGTCTTTTCGAAACATCCTAAACAAAAAGAATTCGTTCTAGATTTATAATAACAATAAAAACTGACCTGTCATTGTTGAAATTGGCTCCGTCATCCATCTTTGTGTTCCAGTGTCGTCAGTACGTTTATTTTTCTGCATCTTGTTTGCCTGAAAAGCAACACAAAAACATTTCGATTAGTTACTTAATTTATTTTGGTCACATTTTAATTTTGCTCAAACAATCCACTACGTTAAAAGCTAAACCAAATGATATGTTGCATGAAAGGGTAAACTGACCTGTCACAGATGTAACTGGCTCTGTAATCCATCTTCGTGTTCTGGTGTCGCCATTTTGTTTATGTGCATCTTGTTTGCATGAAAAGCAATGAAAAAATTTTAAATGCTGCAAAGCAGGTTGTTTATTAGTACCTTCAGTTGGACTTTTGAGGAAGGAAAAAGACACAATCTTCACGGCCATGAAATGATTTCAAACCCTTGTCAGGAGATTCACTTCCGGTATTTGGACTTTTTGTCAAGACGTTCAAGAGATCATGCAAATAAGTTCTGGTATTCCAGTCCAGCAGCTCGTATATCAGACCTCTAAAATTGGTGCATTGGTGCAATTCTCTAATACAAGATGTCAGCCAACTACCAATGGCTTCCATTTGTGTAATTAACATTTGAGCACGAGCTACAAATTCCCCGATTTCTGATGTAGGAAAATTAGTTTTAACTATACTGACATAGCGAATTCTAGGCCAAAGTGTAACCCATCATCAAATACAAGAGAGTAATAACTTTAAATCTTATACAAAAGAGTACCCAGCCTCTTGTCAATTTCATGTCCAAGGTGTCACGTTTCGTTTGTGAAACTACACAAAACCATGGCAAACTACCGTGAAAACCTCTAGCATTCAAAACTGAACTAAATGGTGTCTCAAAGCATACAATACTATATCAATCGTACGCTCGAAGTTTAAGGTCCAAGGAGTTACAAAACATAAAGGTTTTAGTTACATACCACGAGCAAGAAGACTCTTGTGTCACTGTACATGACTGTGCTTTTCAACTTGCTTCCCGACCTCGCCGTTACTGTTCCACCAGAGAAGCCTTAAATTCCTCTCCAGACCCCAATTTTTAAGTTCCAGTTACAAAAGTTTTCGTCTGGGACATGCAAAGGAACGGTTTTATAAACTAAAACTGTATTTCTAGGGCGAAGTTTGAACAAAGTCGCCCAACGAACTTTCACTGACCTCCTCGTGTGGAGGTGACGATACAAAATGAATACTTAATGAATGTAGAAAATTTGCAATGTAAATCAGACATTCTCTGTGTAGTTATTCGAGTAAAGAATGGTGCAAGACATGAAGGGCTTATGAACAGACGAAGCGAAAAGTAAAATAAACTCTCACCTCAATGCGAAGTGTAATTTCAATTTCTGTTGATAGCACCCATCATTGACATCATTTACTGACTGAGATTATTTTACCTATGATAGAGATTGTGTAGTTTTATTGATCATTTATACGTCATGGCATCCCTGGTGCATGTAAATTTGGCTCGTAACAAGTGCCAAGTAAACAGGAGCAACTTACCAAAGAATTTGTTACAATTCATCAAAAACCAATTCTGAGGGTCCCCAATAGGTTTGGCAGGATGCGGGATTTGGCATTCTTTCGCCGTGATATGCGGGATTTGAGCTAAAAACAGGGGCGGGAAGCGGAAATTACAGTTACCAGCAGGAGTGGGATTTCGTGTTTTTATGGGGTTGGGAAGCGGGATTCGCAAGGGGAACAGAGCGGGATACGGGATGTCAATTCTTACTTGACCACATAAATACTGCAAGCTGGCAGAAACGAACTGTTGTGCGTATAGCTGAGTCAGGTTTCAAGTAATGAATAGCAACGGCTCTGTACCCTGTCAGGTTCTGTCAAACTGACGTATCCATTATCGCTAGACTACATTAGTATCATGAGATTGTATGAGGTGGCACATTGTAAAACGTGGACTGGAGTGGACTGGCGTGGAGTGGACTAGATTTGTAAAACATGGAGTGGATTTGTAAAACATAGATTTGTAAAAGGTGGATTTGTGAAACTGAAGGAGGTGGATTTGTAAAACATGGATTTGTAAAAGGTGGATTTGTAAACGGTGGATTTGTAAAGCATGGATTTGTAAAAGATGGATTTATAAAAAATGATAATTTAAAATTAAAGCGCGCGACGAGAACAGTACGGAACCTTGCAATAAAAGCTAAAGATTGTGGCACCCAGGGGACAATAACCGGCAAGAACGTAACGGTATTGAAAGAAAACCGGATGTTATCCTACAATATAATTAGCCAGACGTTTGTGCAAGCGGCTAACAAAATCAACTGTTATTTAATTCCGTAAATCTTTGCTTTTAACTATTGCTATCCTGGCTACCAAAGATTTTTGTCGGACGTCGGGGATACTTCTTTTCGTTTGAGTATTGGCACTGTTGATAGCTTGGTGCTGCTGTCAATTACATGCATCCATAAACAGAAAGCTGGAGTAAATGTTTTGACCTTTGAAGAGGGTCCACAACAGGGTTTTCAGATCCCGCTTTCCCGCCCATTTTTTCCTGTTAACCCCGCGATCCCGCCATTTTTTGCCTGGAAATCCCGATTCCGCCCACTTTTGAAAGACGTTTCTCCGTTAATTATCAATTTGCTAATTAATAATTAATGTAATAATTAACATAGAAAGTTTTTTAAAATAGATATCCCATAAAAGATCACAAAAGGATTCAATGGGTAGCAGATAAATCAGCACAAATTAATGATTGTAACGTTTCTTTCTGCAAACCGTTTACTGTTTTGTTTTCTTTTGTCCACGTATCGGTGAAAGAGAAAGATTGTTCATTTCCATATTCAAGAAATGGCCCGTAAACACCCTTGACAGTTTCTTTCACTTTCCTTGAAATCTGGGCTCGGAACTTTTCTTTCCAAATGAAGGCATTCCTGCTCGTACATCCTTTTCGTAATATATGGCGACGCAATTTATAATGTCAGTGGCGGATCTACGGGAGGGGTCCGCCCCCCCCCCCTTATTTTGGGCGAGAAAAGAAGAAATGACTGAAGGAAGAAAAACCGGCGGGGCAAGTTAAGCAAACTCGAGTTCCCCCCCCCCCCCCCCCCTCCACCTTAGCTCAAGGTCTGGATCCGCCATTGAATGTCGCATACTTCATTCGGTGAATCACTATCACTGCCACTGCTATCCAAGCCAAGCACTTTGGAAAAGGTCGAAAGACTAGGAAAATTAGAAAGGATCGGGGGTCAAGATTACAGACGCAAGCTTCGAAAATGTCGGAAATGGACAGATGTCATTGATTTCAGAGGCCAACACAAATGATCGCAATAGCACTCAAAGATGGCATACAATATAATCTCATGGTACTAACGTAGTCTAGCGATACTGAATACGTTTGACAGAACGTGACAGGGCATAGAGCCGTTGCTATTCATTACTTGAAACCTGCCACAGTTGTAAGCACGAAAGGTTCGTTTCTGCCAGCTTGCGGTTTCTGCGCTGGTTAATTCATGAGGTCACGTAAGAATTGAAATCCCGTATCCCGCTCTGTTCCCCTTGCGAATCCCGCATCCCAACCCCATAAAAAGACAAAATCCCGCTCCCGCTGGTAATTGTAATTCGCGCTTCCCACCCCTGTTTTCAGCTCAAATTCCGAATATCACGGCGAAAAAAAAGCCGAATCCCGCATCCCGCATAATTTAAATTCTGGCGCGAAAGTTTACACGGCGCGCTCGAGATCGAGATGGCGGCTTTCAAGCTTCCATCTCTTTCTCTTAAAAAGTGAAGACGGCAGTTATCTTTGCCAGAGTTTAGGTGTAATTCTATAAGCCTAAAGGAAGAAATAGGAAGCGGAACTTTTGGAACAGTTTATTTGGCTAAATGCACCGACGAGGAGCAATGTGTTGTTATTAAGAAACTTAAAGGAGAGGCTGCAGATGCCAAACGACGTTTTGAGAAGGAAGCCGCTATATTGCATCGTGTGAAAGGCCACCAAAACATCTCCTGTTTCTTAAAATTTTGTCAGGAACCACACGCGATTATGATGGAGCATTCTTGCTTTGACTTCGGTCCACTTGGTGTGGAGAAGAAAGTGTCAACACTGGAGGACGTCTTCCATTTTGTCGACGCGGAATTTGACTTTTCGCCATTCGCGGATTTGTTATTAGTTTGCGCAAAAGATGAACCAGGGACACAGCTTGAGGAATTAAAAATTGCAAGCCAAGAAGATCTTCAAAAGGCTGATATTTAGTCTTTAAGACTTCTCATGTACTCGCTTATCAACCCAAATCTCACTGACCCGTACAGGGGTGAAT
The DNA here is from genome assembly GCF_042242905.1 of Orbicella faveolata. NCBI lineage: Eukaryota > Metazoa > Cnidaria > Anthozoa > Scleractinia > Merulinidae > Orbicella > Orbicella faveolata. The sequence continues at coordinate 6,606,307 of NW_028301577.1, forward strand.
TTGAACAAACTGGAATACCGTCCACGCAGAATACCGTGAAAGATTTATTGAGACGAAAGCCGTTACCTAGCCATGACATCAAATACGCGGACCTCCGTAAAAGTCAATGGCGGCAGCTTGAAGATGTTTTTTGATCATGTGCACGATTTGATCCAAAGTCAAGGCCCACTGCAGTAGAAGCTCTCCGCCTGCTTGACGAAAGCCAGCCCACTCATGCTTGTCATGCTGCTCAGCAAGCAGACCAAGTGACACCCACTAATGGTAAGATTTGTATTTTGTTTTGCATTGCATCCCTAGCTGAACAATAAAAAATAATTGTGTTAGCCTCTGACATCTTTCCATTTCCTACAATTTCGAAGCTTGCGTCTGTAATCTTGACACCCCGATCATTTTTAGTTTTTTCTAATATTTCGACCTTTTCCGGAGCGCTTGGCTTGTTTTGGCCAAGATGGCCACACCGGAGGTAGCCTCCGAGCAGGCTCACGTTGGAGCACGAGCACAAGCATGCGCGACGTAGCTGCATGTGCGAAATCGAGCGACGAAGCCGCGAGACGAGAAAGTTTGCTTTGCTATTCGCCACTTGCGCGTGTGACTCAAAGGTTAGGCTGCTTGCAGGCTACACCGGATGGCGGTGATAGTGATTTACCGAACGAAATATGCGACATTACAAATTGCGTCGTCATATATTACGAAAAGGATGTGCGAGCGGGAATGCCTTCATTCGGAAAGAAAAGTTCTGAGCCCAGATTTCAAGGAAAGTGAAGACGCTGAAAGCTTTGAAAGAAACTGTCAAGTGTGTTTACGAGCCATCTCTTGAAATGGGAACAAACAATGTTTTTCTTTACAGTGATACGTGGACAAAGGAAAAGCCTGAGAAAAACTGAGAAAACAGTAAATTAACCGTTTACAGAAAGAAAAGTTACAATCATTTGTGCTTACTTATCTGCTACCCATCGAATCCTTTTGTGATCTTTTATGCGATATATATTTTTTTAACCGAAAAGTTTCTGTGTTAATTATTAAATTAATTATTACTTTAACAAATTAATAATTCACTGAGAAACGTCTTTGAAAAGTGGGCGGGATCGGGATTTCCAAGCAAACATCGCGCAGAATGCCGCGACATATCCGGGACTTAAATGTAGAGTGCGCGCGAAATTTAATTATTAATTAGGCTGCCGATGGCTAAACAACAAAGAAAATGACCAGAAAATGGCCGACTACGCATACTTGTTTAGAGTTTACGTGCTTCATACTTGTGTTTCGTAGTGGTTATCATATGGCTTTTGTAGATGGGACATTGATGGAATAAAGGAGACATTTTTTGAAATGTTACGAAAAGTGGATTTAGTCGTTTTCTTTTCCTGAATTTGGTCCATTTGAGGGAAAATATTATATGAGGAAATATTTGGAGGAAGAATTTTACTCCTTCAAAGTGCCCTTCTTAACGGTTATCATACGGCTTTGAATGTATGTTGTTAAAGGAAGCTTTATGCCAAGTTTTAACGGAAAATAATGTTTCGAAGTGGTCGTTCTGCCAACTTTCGAACACTCGTAACGATCCTTCAGCCTTCGTTCGCCTCGGAGACTAGAAGAACAATAGAGCGAAACTCTTTTGAATTTCCCGGCAGAATATTAATATATGCCAAGCTCCGTCTCCACAAACAATAGGACACACGCCGACGCTATAAGGCATTGAAATTGAGAGGTGATAAAATGTATCACTTAACCATCGTATTTAAAGTAACGCTTTGCGCGAGTTGCAATAAACGAATTTGCAGCATGTCATCTGTGCAAGAAATGCAGCGCGTTGACCGGGAGCTCTTTTTAGAGCTCATTGAATCCCCGGTCAATCCCGCTTTCTTGCACATGTCCACTCCACTGAAAGGCTACGACCCAATGTTTTATCTTCAAATAAACGGCGGACATCATCGCCAGCCGTCCGAACACTTCTTATGTTAATGAAATTACATCACTTTACATGTAATTTCATCAACATAAGAAGTGTTCGGACGGCTCCCATGTGTTTTCAGTTAAAGGATAATTCTTCCACTGAATAAAATACTCTGCCTTGCCCCCTTGATTTCGTTGAGAGACTATGCGCTCAACTTCATAAATACCCATAACAACGGGCTTTTGCTTGGGTCGGTACTTATAACTGAGGCCACGATCATAAACGTCATCAAATAATGATGCGTAAAAGCCGAGCTGTCTCGTACGCTTTGACATGTTACTCCAAAGGGGATTCTAATAACTGAATACTCGAACCTGGGCCTTTTAAATGTTTTGATCAATTAAAACGGTTCCAATTTTGAATAATTATCTCACACATGCAGTGGACAACAATGCTCACTCAGGCGTAAGACGCGCTGCGTGCCTTTGCTTTTTTGTTCGGCTCTGGATTTCAAACAGAAATGTCATTTATTTTCCCCTTCATCTTTCGAATAGATAAAGACCTGTGTTGTCTTTTAAGTCCTCGATCAACGACAGACTACGTAAACCGATCGAGTAAAAGACTACGTCTGATGAACTGCTTTGACCGGTCGAGTAAAAGAGGACAACGATAAAGTAGAAGAAAGTTTTATGCGCACCGTTCTTTCAATTTGGCAACGCTTTGGAAGAAGAATTTTTTTGTGGGAGAACTTTTGGCTCCCGCGCTCAAACCATTTCGAGTGTGACATGTCAACAAAAAAAGTGAGAATGTCGCTGCACACGACTTTGTTGACAAAAGTCTTTGTGAAGAGCGCAGGCCGCCTTTAAATTAGAGCGCATTTGTTAGCTTATTACACCTTGGGATTTACTTCACACATCAGACCGTTTGATTGACAGCCGCCGATTCATTGACGAGAGCAGTCGGAATTCCGACAGCTAATATTTGTAATTATTATTCCGCGCATTGAAAAAATGAGCACTACAAGCATATGCCGCGAAAGACAATAGAATTCTGCGCGATGAACAGGGCGGGATGGCGGGATTAACAGGAAAAAATGGGCGGGAAAGCGGGATCTGAAAACCCTATTGTGAGGGTGGTAAAGGGGGGGGGGGGGTATAGATCGCGTTTCACGGAAAATAAAGCAGTCCTTTCACAATTCACGAAAAATACAACATTGGCATTTCACGCTTCACGGAAAATAAAAGAGAACGTTTTGGAAAATCACGGTTCACGGCGACTACGGAAATCACGATTCACGAGGAAAAAATTAGCTATTTCACATTTCACGGGAAAAAAAAGGGCCGATCACGAGTCACGAAAATACCCTTCACCACCCTCTATTGTGGACCCTCAATTCTACCTGCTGATAAATCTAAATCTCTTTTGCACCTCTTAGCAAAACATGCCTAAACTTCCCTTTCCCCATCACGGACCCTGACGAAAGCAGGTGCCCATAAAAATTTTACACTCGCTCAGCTACGGCTTTAAACATGGGCGTGGCTGAAGGCCTGAATATTTTTCTTTGGATGGCAGTGGTAGGCAAGGAGGGGGGCGGAGAGGGGGAGGGGGGGCGTACAGGTAAATAGAGGGACTATCGACTGTTAGTATTAGTAAAGTTTCGTGTTTCCAGCAGATTTCTGACAAGATATCAGAAGTTTACCGCCACATGAAAACACGAGTCTTAACAGACCAGTGAACACGGCTTTCCAAGACAACTAGTCTGAGGAACCCCTTCGGAACACCTTTTTTGCAGAACACCTTCTCAAGAGGTGCGAGGCAGGGGCGCGTTGGCCAGCATTTGCCCTTCGTTAGTTGAATATCAAATCAAAGTAATTTTGAGTACTGTGAAATGCTACTGTTGTGTTATGATATAATTACAGTTTTAATTTTCTTTATGGACGTAAAATTAAAATTGAAATTCTTCTGCTCAGCATCACGTAAACACTTATGTCAAATATTGTTTCTGGGGTTTAAATGAAGTGTTTGTGAACGTGATACGCAGTTGCTTGGGAAAGTGCCAAAGAATAAAACAGAAAAAAAATTGAGCACGTGAATGTAATAAACCTCTTAAGCTTGGGCGGTTTGTTTTCCCATTACAGACCACGTGGTATTCTCTAGAAAATTGTTCTTTTATCCACCTAAAAATTATTCACTCATATACACATTACTATTTGAAAAGCACTCTCAAATTCTCAAGAGTATCATCACGTGGTCTGCAATGGGAAAACAAACTTCCCAAGCTAAGGAGGTCTGTTGTCCTCTAGCAGAATTATTTGATTATGAAAACAGAAGCTATTCTAACGTCCGGTTGTGATAGTCATGAAGTGTAATGCACTTTTCGATAATTCGATCTCACGTGTAGCCCGATCTGTTACGGAAATCTTTAGCATTTCAAATGAACAGAGCTTGCTATATTTTCACTAGGGAACAACAAAGGAAATCATTTTTGACAATCATAACGAGATTGGCAACGATCTCGGATAGCGGCCGCGATGCGGGGTTTGGTTAAATTACAACCTGTTTTGAGGGCAGTACAAACACGTTTCTTGCTCATGGACGTGAAAAGAGAACAATGTTAAGTCTGGGCAGCGGCGCTTGTTTGCGTGTACAGGTCAGTTTCCTTTGTATTCCCCTACACAAAATACAAATTCTTCTTACCGATTGGCGTATATTCCTCGCAATGTTAGTTATGAGATTTCACATCATGTTCATTTACACTTACTGATGAAGCTCTTTCTCTCGACACTATCTGCTTGAGGACCTCAAGTGCTTGATATTGTAGAGAGAAATTTGATATCTAGAATCGTGGGAATTTTTAATTTCATGCGTCAGGCTATCGTCAGACAACTTAAGTTTTAACTATTTTTTGATGTCATTTTTCTTTTAAAAGATAAAAAATAAAAAAAACGAAAACGGCTTAAGATACTGGGTTGAGAAGTGGGGAGGGAAGGGTTACTTCGAACTTTTTCGTGAACTTAAACTTCATCTCTTACGCGCGCTGATTAAACTTCCGTTTGGCTTTTTATAGTGCTCAAATTAAAAAAAAAAGAAAGATTCCATGCCGGTCAAGGAAGATTTAAAGCAGAGTGAAGGTTACTGGAATAATTTCCAGGCTGTAAAAGACTCAAAGTGCCTGAACGAAGATGCAGATGAAGATGAAAAGTCGGAAGATTTTTGACTACATGGCCATCACAGGGAAATCAAAATCAACATGAGAGCAAAATGATTCCTCCAGGGAAGAAAAATTGCTGTGCGAGAATTCTGATCAATCGTCTCAGTTCTTATCAATTGTTTCAGTGAACAATCATGGATTTTTATAAAAACAAAAATTCAAAAACTGTCTTTTGACGCATAAACAGTTTTGTTAAGAAGTGAAACCATAATATCTACCCCTGCTTGTAAACTCAGTCCCCTTAGGCATCTAAAAAACACCGTCATTACTTTTTGTTAATATTTTATTAATTTCTCTATCGTAACAAATATTAATATCGTGGTCTAGGAAAGACGATCTACCCACTTTTGGTCTGACATGTGATAGAGAATTCACAAATTCACCACAGTTATAAAATAATGTTGATAAAATAATCTTCAACGACTGAAATAGGGAACTACATCCAATTAAAAGCTCATAATAAATATATTAAAAATCTTGGTTACATCAACCTAAACGACATCTCGCTATTACAATGAAAGATTTGAAAGCACAGCTATTTAATGCCTAACGAAAACATTTTAGTGTTGCGGAACCCTTCAAATATGTTATCTGAAAACAGTGAACTTGGTATGAATTTTCTGGCATTGGAAAAGAACACCACAGTGACTTCCACAAAACTTTCAAACCCCAAGGTTTACCGTTCACCAAAAGAGTTTTTCCCTTGGTAAACAGTTACGCGACTATTCCCTAAACCAAACACCTAGGGCAAAAGTTCGATCAGAAAAATTATAGCTTGCTGAAACAATTACGAGTTGTTCTCGTATAGTTTCGAAGTGATAAAGGTACATTGTATCGTCAAAGAGATTTTTTACTCACTGTCATACACCTAAAACAAAAGAACTGTAAATAGTGCCAATGCCAAATACGATGGTCTAATAAGCCAATCACAAGCCGACGCAATCTGATAACATGCAACCAATGAAAAACGAGGGAAACTGAGTTGGTTTCGATTGACAAATAAAAGAGCGACTCGTGAAAAGCGCGGGAAACGCCACGTTATACGATTAAAAAAACAAAACAAAAACAAAACAAAAAACATTCTGCAACTCTTCTCTGGACCCGATACCATTTCACAATTTTCAGATTTTGTTCAAGTTCCGTCGCAGTTTCCTTGGTTTTAGCTTTAGGTAGACAGCAATACACTGTTTTATTTTCTATTTGAATAATATTCTACATAAGACTAGGCTACGTGTTAAATATAAAACTGGTGCTATGTTCTTCAGTTGCACCCCCCCCCCCCCCAAATTTATGCTTTTTAGACGTTGTAGAAATCTTAAATTACATGTAATACAAATGTACTTATCCGATATAACCGTAGAAATGTTTGTTGTTGTTTGTGAAAAATAAAAATTAAAAATAGCAAATACTTGTGGCTTTGTTGACAGTTTTTCAGGGGAAAGTTCTATTCAAAACTACGATCGGAATCGAAGGCGCTATAAATCTACCTACTGTACACTGTATTGACCTTTAAAAAAAACTTCTCCCCTTTTAGCTCCATTAAATAATTGCTTAATTTCACCTACATTGCTTGTTTCACTATTTTGCTTTCGCAAACTATCGGTTATATCCCCTGGCATTTAAACATCCCCACGGAGGAGGAGAGGGAGGAAGGTGGGGGAAGGGGTAAGGAGCTTATAATCGAGGGACCTAAAATTGACGGGCTTTATCAAGACTGTCATCGATGGGCTTACAATCAAGGGACTTAATAATGATGGGCTTTAACACGAGGCTTACAAATAAGGGGCCTTATAATCCATGGGCTTATGATAAATGATGGAGGTCCTTGTATGCCAAGGGTCATAATCGAGAGTTCATGGTATCATTACTTTATTACTTTCTGTTACTCTCTAGAGCTGATCGAAGACTTACGGCGAATCATTCCACTAGCTTTATCCAGACCCAGTAGCTCTGGCTTAGCTCTGGCTTTTCATCTGTGCTTGCATCTGAGCAATCATTTCTTGCATACGGCGAAGCTGAAGAAAAAAAAATAAGATCACATATTTCAGAACAAACTTTTTAAAGCATATAGAATTGTCCAAATGCTTGAAGTAGGTGGCGTCCAAAACATTACTATGGGCAGCGTTTCTGTCTACGCTGAAAACACCACCGTACCCATTTTCGATCAATATAAGCCCGCTTTAACATGTGCACGTCCGGTGTCCATATAAGCGGGAAGAAAACTCTTATTTCACAGGGTGGAAAGGAATCAGTTTTCCAGCCTGCAAGCTAAAACTAGAATGTGCTAACCCCGCATTAACTTTCACTTGCCCAACCCCCAACCCCATCCCCCCACCACCACCTCCGGCCAAAAAGAATCCCCGAATCCCCGGTAGCACGATTCAGTGATTAAAAGTTAATTTTAGAAAAATAATTTCTTCTCTAGTCGTACAGTACTGTTGTAATACGTTGAATTTTCTGAAATTTCAATTCCAAAATACAACATAAAATAAAAAAGATAGAATTCTCTATCCCTGGGCTATCAGACACGACTTTCTTTGCACGCTGACTTCAATAGAATAAAACCTGAAACTAACAGCTTAAACTAAGGTATAAGAACACTGAAGGGTTAAAAATGAAGCAAGACGAAACAAGAATGGTTAAGATGGGAGAAGATTGAGAAGGACTACCAACAACCAAATTGAAATTTGAATTTTTCAAGATGCGCACTCCCTGACGTAGCCCCTTTAAATGTAATCTGTTACTTTAGTTACAAACCTCCTCTTCTTTCTGCATCAAGGCGCGGTCTTTCTCCAGGATAGCACTCGTAATGTGATGACCTCTGCAATGAAGAAAAGGAATGATGTAGTATAAGAAAAGCTCTTTTTGCAGTTCACATACTGTAATGATTTGACTTAACACCCTCTTTGCAATAAGCGCTACTTCCTTAGAAGAAGCACACTCTTCTGAATGGTTTTTTTTATTAACCAGTATCCCATTCCACTTCGCATCCCATATTTCAATTTAAGCGCACCCTTATAGGTAGACTGCCTATTTCTAATACATTTATAGGGCCATCAGAGTATTTTGGGATAATCCATCAATTAGAAAAAAAAAACTTGTCTTCTTCAGAGGAGCTCGACCGTTATTTCCATATCAGGGAGCGAATGAGCTCTCTTCTTTTCTACCATATGGGTGTTCCGTTATACACACTTACTATGTGCTAATGTCAAAACCAAATAAGCCGTCCCTAATAATCGCCCCTCGCTAGTAACCACACCACCACCCCCGCCTAGAGTTATCAAAATAAAATAAGCGCCCCCCTCACCCCCACCCCAGCCGCTAAATCGAATCCCCCGAGCATCAGGCACAAAAAGTCTTCAATGCTAGCTTTACCTTTTTCCATTCTTTGGCGCGTCAATCAAGTCCTGGTTGGAGACTGGACTTTCACCTGACAGTTGAGCAGCTCGGAAATTCTCGTAATGAGTCTCCTGTGTTACCTCCTTGAGATCCTGCATGTGGGTGCTGGGAATAAACGAGTACTGAGTTCACCCTTCAGAAGGTTTATAATCCAATAGACGCAAACATGTTTTCTTTTCCCTTAACTGACTGACACTCAGCTGATTGTAAGCTTGAAGTTGTCAAAGGAAATTAACCGCCGGCAGTAGAGACCATGGAAAAGTTAAAGTTTAGAACGTTATCCCGTTGTCGGAGCAAATGTTTCTGCTCTGACTTCAGTTTGATAATCAGCTAAGTGTTTGACTTTCCCGCCAAAGCAGACACCAGACAACAGTTTCTTTTCAAACTGAATACTTTGTTTCCTAATTGAAACTTGGCTTTCACTTTGGTTTACACTTGGCTTACACTTTTCAAGCGCTTGGCGGCAGCTTGCCTGGCGCTGATTGGCTCATTGAAATATATGCGTTAACTGTGATTGCCTAGAAGTGATCTTCTTAATTTGGCTCACGAACATGCCCGCCATTAGCAAAAATGTTCCTCATACTAAATCATCTTGGAATCTTAAGTACCGGTATTCAAATAAAAATGACATAATAATTGAGAGAAACTTACATAAGCATGGTGCGCAACTTCACAAAGTCACAGTGCTTTGGGTTTTCAACTGTAAAGAAACAGAAATAAGCACTGTCAGCATTTTGTTTTACTTTCTCTAGGTCAAATCAAAGTATTGCAGATATATGTGGGAAGCATGCCTTACCTTCTACCACCCCCCAGGGATACAGTCGCCCTCTAACTTTCTTGCCGCATACCTCTATTAAGGTGTTACTTCCTACAACTGCAAATGGCATGCCAGCCTGAAAATAAACAAACAAACATGTTAAGTAAAAATGTAACAATTAATACCAGTGTGCACACTGGACTCTGAATTGAGCAGTCCGGGTTCAAGCCTGGCCAGCGTCATTGCATTACAAGTGTGTTTGGGCAAGACACTTAACTTTAACACAATGCGTATCTCTAATCCAGAGTATAAATGGGTAGCGGCGAATTGTTGGGGCAAGTTGACAGAATGCTGGGGGTAACCCTGCGATGGAATGGGGGTTGGGAGCAACTCCATACTACAGCAACCACAGTTAAGCACTGAAGAGCTCTGACCCAGTTGGGCTTAAGAAGGTTTATTATAGCTGACTCAGTAAGCACATCAGAGGGAAAATGATTTGGGTTCAAGTGGAATACCAGAGGAAGAATCATCTTATTAGCAAGTTCTAACACAGTGGCAAGATCCGATGGATTTCTTCCTCCAACCCTATCTCCCTTTCTTCTGGTTTTTCCCACTAAAATGTCAGTGTTTCGGGTTCTCTAGTTTGGGGTTTACACCATGTAGAGGTGTTTCTCACTGAAAGTTAAGGCAACTGGAAATTCCAGGCACTCAATTCTCAATAAAACAATTGGTTGTTCGTTACTGAATTTCATAAGCAATTTCTGACTTTTACTTTCAATGCCACCCCAGTTCTTTTCAGTCAGATGGTTCGAAACTAAAGGAATACTGTGAAATATTTAAACACCTTCAGTTGCTTTGTTTGTTCCACATAATCTTCATCCTCGTCACTTTCACAGTCTGGCAGTTCATACGTCTTGATTCCTTGTTCCTCAATTTCATCCAAAATCTGAAGGAAAAGAGAAATAAACCTTGACACACCCATTCTTTAGATGATGTCAATTGACTGGTGCATCAGAAACTTCCTTCACATTTTTCAATCTTAAACATTCACACGTGCAGATGTGAATATTCACTTATGTCTTGCCAATTCACACTACTTGTGAACAGAGAGAAGCACCGTGACAATTATTTTTTTAAAAAAATGTCTGACTAGCACTTGAACTCATACAGGTCATTTTGGAGGTTACTGCACTAGCCATTAAAGGTTTAGGATGGGTTTAAAATCTGGGGGAAATGATATCCAGGGGTTCCATGCAGTTTGGACATAAATGGCAAGACACAATGCAACTTAATAAACATTTTATGTACTGTGTACATTATTGTAAGAGACCCACTCTGACAGCTCACTGCTTATAATTTCTAAAAGTTGTAAGTACAATATATGTTTCTCTAGGACAAAGTAGTAGGTTTAATGATTAACTCAATAGTTTGTAGGTAATGATTTACACCTGGGGGAGCTTACAACCAGAGCACCTTTTTGCTGAGCCAGCAGACCAGTGGCAGGGTTCGCAAAAAGTGCCGTCTGGTCATCTGGGACAAGTAGATTTTCCCTCTGGGCAAGTACCGGTAGCTTTTCCTTCTCACTTGCCCAATGGGCAAGGGATCAGGCAAGTTGTCTGTCAACTACATCATTAAAAGAGCACACTGCGACTTGCCCAGGCCAAGCAAAATTTAAGAGCTACTTGTCCCAAGGGCAAGCTGGAATTCAAGATTTTTTCGAGCCCTGAGTGGAGCGGGGTCATGCAAGGACACATAACTAAGTAAACAATATTATTAAATATAGTTAAATGAAATTTAACACAGTTAATGACTTGGAGCTAGTCTGGTCAGTAGCCTTTTTATAGGCGGTTGTCAGTGTCTTGGCCGTCTGTGAGCGTTTGGTTAGCGTTTGGTGCGTTTTGTAGCGTTTGATATAGTTCATGAAATTTTACATAGTTTATGACCAGGAGCGAGTCTGGTCAGTAGCGTTTTTGTAGGCGTTTCTTAGTGCCTTGGCCATCTGTTAGCGTTTGTTTAGCGTTTGGTACGTTTCTGTAGCGTTTGCAACAGTCATATGGTCGTGAGAGCCGTGGGGCTGACATCGTCCAGCAGTATATTTGGTTAGTACATGTGTTGTCGTCCCATGTGCTCGCAGTGTGTTCATCACTCTGTTAGTGTGGCGTTGTGGATTGAATTATAGTTTAGCGGTTCTCGGCGTTCCCTCCCTATCCCCCCCTTTCTTTTCAGCATTTTATTTTATTTTATTTATTTATTTATTTATTTATTTATTTATTTATTTATTTATTTATTTATTTATTTATTTTATGATTTTTTTTTTTTCCACCAATGCCGTCTGGCTTGAGTGTGACGGGTGCCTGTAGGGGGCTTGGCGCGGGGGGCTCGTGGCTTGGTTGCGGGTTGGGCAGGCCAGTCGGGTGTTCTAGCGCCTTGGGGATGTGACTGCGGTTGCAGCCCCAGGGCTTCGTAGGCACCTTCCCTCCACTAGCGACTTGGGCGTTAACTACCAGCTGAGGACTTTTGAGTACTGTCTCACAAAATAAACAGGCTCTGCAAACCATTTAAAACCTGACACTGAGTTATAAAATAACTTACCCTTCTTTTCATGCTGTCCAGTTCAGTTGGTGTGAGAGTGTCAGCCTTTCCAATGACAGGAACAATGTTCACTTTGTCATGAAGCTGCTTCATAAACTCAATGTCAAGAGGCTTGAGTCTAAAAAGAAAAATACAAACAGTATTGAAAAGAGGGTAATTTAAAATTGGCATTTATTGCTAAACATTGCATGTGGGGCTTTTGGGAAATTACATTTTCAGGTGGCTCCATGGGGGTGTAATCATTTATCGTGTTCAGTGTTCTAGTGGCATGTACAAGTAAATTAAAATTCTGCTCCATTTCATTTGATATCTAACGTGAAAGGTTTCAAGTAATTAAATTAGTAACTGTAATATGTATTCAAATAAAAAAATTACTTACCCATGTCCTGTTGGAGCTACAAAGTAAAAACAGCAGTGTACTCTTGTGTCCACAATGTGACGTCGATTGAGCCCAGACTCGTCCTTAAGATAACTCTCGAACTGGTCATTCACATAATCCAAAATTGGTTTGAAACTGAGAAAAAAATGCTACTCTTTTATCCTTCATTTCCAAGAGAACCCAATTAAAGTTTAAAAAATATGTATGTAAACAGCTGAACCGCCACTAACAGCCAGATTTGTACATGTACAACAGCCACTTTTTGCGGGCCTGGCAGAAAGTCCATACATTCACTCTTATTTTGACATCTCTACACTGGTCACCTCTCCACAATGGCAAGGGTCACTAAGATATGCCCCAACTTCTAAAATAATCTCTCACTGGTCAATGGCCAGTTAATCAACAACAGACGAGCAGTGCATACAAAATCACACTTTTCATTGGATAAGGTCACCAACTTGATACGTACCACACATCCAGAGGTTTCATTAGAAGCCACCAACCGACGAAAATCACAGCCTACTTTGTCAGAATTTACCTCTTACCGCTGCCTACTCTGTCTGTATTTTCACTCAAATTATTCATCAGTTTGCCGCCTACTTTAGTTAGCTCAGATGGCTATTTCAAAACTTATTGAAAACCCTGCTCATCATTGACCAGTCTTTGTTTCTGTTTAGTTTTTGGTTTATTTAATACATATTTTGATTGTGTTACATGTATTACAGTATTTATATCATGCTAAAATAAGCATTTTTAAAAAATATAAAATGTTGTACCCTCAAAAAGAACAGGTGTTGTATTATATCCCTACCTCCCCATAATGGCCACCTCTCTACAACAGCTACTTCCCTCTGTCCCCAAGGAGGCCATTGTAGAGAGATTCAACGGTACTGTATGTCAAGAGAAAATATCAAAGACAAAAAGCCTGGGGACCAGTGAAGCCAGACTGTTGTATAAGCAGTTGTCAAAACCTTGTAAAAACTGCCTAAAACAAACCTGTCTTTGTTGTCCATGCCATCCCCATATCCAGGAGTGTCTACAATAGTCAGGCGTAGCTTAACGCCTCTTTCCTCTATTTCCACTGTTGAAGTCTCTATCTTCACTGTCCTTTTTATACTGTCTGTAAACAAAAAAAAAAAAAAATACAGTCAGCGACCAAACAAGAACCCAATAGGGTTGTAATGATTTTAGGACATGCAAATGGCAGACTGTTGCATGTACCTGTACATCTAGAGAGCTAGAACACAGTGTTACATTGTAAAAGATAAAATGAATTACAAGATAATGGAAAAAACACAATGTACTGTACATGCACGAAAAGAGAACAGTGTGAAAGGTAATTAAGAAAATTAAAGTGCCACTATGATGAAATTCTCGATATCCATTTCTTTACATTTTCGTACATATTAGGTCTTTCCTAGATATCTTGCCAAATTTAAATTTTCTACGAACATTAAAACTCGTGGTTTTTGGACCTTAATTTCCAAGAATTTACGGCCGCCATTAATTTTCCTTGTTCCAAGTCTTGGTTGAAAATTTGAGAAAATGACGTCATTTTCTCAAAAATACTGCACAGGTTGAAATTATGATAACAATTCATGTAAAAAATTGCATGAATATATGAGCCAAAGTTTTTGTTACTCTTTATGCAAATTGCTGTGCTAATTAATTTGTTATTATAATTTCAACCCGTGTGGTATTTTTGAGAAAATGACGTCATTTTCTCAAATTCTCAACCAAGACTTGGAACGAGGAAAATTAATGGTGGCCATAAATTCTCAGAAATAAAGGTCCAAATGACATGAGTTCTAATGTTCGTAATAGATTGAAATTTGGCAAAAAACTAGGAAAGACCTATTGTGCGCGAAAATGTAAAAAAATGGGTATGAAGAATTTGATCATAGTGGCACTTTAAAGATATTGGAAAAATAGGAAGTTTGAAGAAACAATAATCTCAATACATAGTACATGACTGTATAGGCGAATCTTTGCTGACGTCATTGTTTACATTTTTCCTCATTAGCATACGACTTGACTCATAGAAGCCGTGCCCATATATAACTAAATGCAGTTTAGTTAAATGCAGTTTGAAAAAGTTGATATTAAGTTGAGCAATTTGTGCAATTTTCAGCTCTTTGCAAGCAATATTGAAGGAAATATCATCCATCAAAAATTGCAAAATTGCTGTGTGGCAAAAAAGTTAATGAGCCATACATTTCTCTGTAAAATTTCGAGTTTTTAGAAGAGAATTTCTCCAAAACCATTCTGTGTATTGGGGTCAAATTTTCAGAGATAACTGAAACTGTTATGCCCTTTCAATATTCAGAGTTTTTCTTTTATTAGCATCATCAGATAGTGATAAGCATATGTTAAGGAGGCACAAAGTGTAAACAAAGATTTGCCTATAAAGCATCCATGATGTGAATGTAAATGCCATAATCATAATGATTCTTTCAGCCCATGCAGTGGTCTCATGGTTGATGCACTCACTTCTGGATTAAGCAGTCCGAGTTTATTTGACAAAAAAAAAAGTGCCAGTTCAAGCACTGGCTGGGAATGTTTGTGTTGTGTTCTTGGACAAGACACTTTACTCTCACAGTACCTCTCATCACCCAGGGGTATATTAAAATGGGAACCAGCCAGGGACATTGTGCTGAGCTCTTGCAGGGCAAGACACTCTACATGTACTCTCAGTGGCTCTATCCACCCAATCATATACATTGTACAATTTAAATGGGTACCAGTGAGTTTAATGCTGGGCCGAGTTAAATAGCATCCCATCCAGGGAGTAGAAATACTCCTGGTCGCTTCATGCTACTGAAACCAGAGATAAGCGCCAGCCTGATGGGCCACTTGACTCATATGCAGACTTACTTCTACTACATGTATCAGGACTGTGCTCTAGAAGCACCCAGGTGCCACAGGCAACTAACTTTCGTCGTTGTGCGTCTAGAAATTACTTTTTTCATATACATGTAAGCTTAAGTCCTGGGCACCCAGGATCTCA
Source organism: Orbicella faveolata (assembly GCF_042242905.1). NCBI lineage: Eukaryota > Metazoa > Cnidaria > Anthozoa > Scleractinia > Merulinidae > Orbicella > Orbicella faveolata. Next base: position 6,621,546 of record NW_028301577.1, read on the forward strand.
TGATTGGACACCTTTGGGCTCCTTGCAATTTTTCGTAGACCACAGCCTTGTGTATACATACATTGTACCTTACATTATATCTTACAGAAAAAAAATTGTTTACGAAATGTCTTACAATTATATCCTGGTATTATAAATTAGCAGATATCTTTCTCATATAAAAAGGTTTTCTTAATTTTACCATAAAGAATTATCCAATAGTAGCTAAAAACTAAATTCCCCTAAGTTGAATTAAACAAAATTTATGTTTGAGAAAGAGTCATTAGACAGGAATTTAAATTTTGACTATCTAAAGAACCTCACCAGCAGCTTTGGGCAATTTCCTGTCCGTGTAAAGATCTGTCAGAAACAAGCTGTTAATAAGGGTGGACTTTCCTAGTCCAGATTCACCTTCATAAAGGAGATAAAAATAAAAGTAAATCAACAGCTGTAAATTAAGAATTTCCTTGATTAACAATTACTCATCAAATTGGCATTATTCTCTTATCAGGAGTTTCATTTAAAAAATATGGGCCGTCGCCCAAAACTATCGTGCCATCCCAACTTGCTGCCCCTCGGTCTTTGAGGATGAGTGACTCTTAAACGTTTCAACAAGGGGGCAACTGGTTTTCACTTTCAAAACTTTTTGAACTGAACTTCTTTATGAGAAAAACTTTTCTCTAAATGGGCAAACCAGGCAGGCAAACCATCCTCTCAGCTGGTCAATTTGCTTGGTGCCTGGAACTTAATGAAACCCCTGTCTTAGAATCATGAATTAAGTTATTATAATAAATAATAAAAAGTGGAATTTGATCGACCCTGCCCCAGCATTTAAGAGAAGTCTGATAACAGCCAGAAAAAAAAAGTTTATTTTAGATCCAATATGCTGCTCATTTTCAACATGGTTTGGCCATGTATTTTCTGTGGGACAGTTTTTGTCCGTCCACGGTCCCCTTCTTACGACAACATGATATTCTGAAATTTTGCCTTGTTGTCCATTGTCACGCATTTTGCATGTGACATTGACCTATTCAAAAACATTTGGATTTGAGTTTCATCTGAGGTCATTATAATCATTGTGCATTTGATGAACGATTGGTCAGGCAGCCAATTGCTTCACTTTCTACTACACCGTGCTGGCATCAGACCCAATGTTGAAGGTCGAAACAGTTGTCCACGGTTGCAATTCTTGGCTTTCAGTTTTGATTCTATCAGATCATTGTCCTGTTAAGCTTTCTACATGTACATAGTGATCAGCCTTGCTTCATTGTTATGTTTCTACTTTTGGCTGATCAGATCTTTTACAGAACCTACGTACACCAGCAACGTTTTCATTTACAGTCTCTTGCATCATTGTATTCAGACTGTTTCTATTTTAGAGATCTAAATAATTACCATGTACTAGCCCAAACTTCATAATTCCTATTATAATCCATCAAATCGTTTGCTCGCAAGGGATTGGTCTGAACAAGTCATGTGATATTCCCCACTTTTCAAAATGAGCATGTTGCAAAAAATATTTGAAGAATAATTAATACAATAACGTCCATTTGGCGCAAAAATATGCTCGGATATTTGTCCTTGGACATTATCTGTTCCTCAATTAGTTCACAGTTTTCCTCAAGCTACATTCTCGGAAAACTGTTCGCTTCTCCGAACAGATACATGTAATGTCCGCACACAAATACCTTAGTATATTTCCATGCCAAACGGAGGTTACTGTTTATCTATGTACAACATGTACAAAAAAGAAACAAAAACTTTTCTCGCTCTTGTACTTACAATTTTTTATATATATCTAACTCACACACACATACTGTTAGTATTAATAAAGTACAAATATTGAGCCTGGAGGCTAAATAACTGGGAAGTCTACAAGTTAGCCTCCAGTTTCATTAAGTTACTACTGAATAAGACAAATCAAAGAGAACAGAACTAAAAAAAGTGAGTAAATAAGTAAATAAATGTAGAAACTTTAAGTAGATTTTAGGACAAGGTTTCAAAGTGTTGTTCTGACAGCACACAAATATAATTTTTTTGGAAAAATTAGAGACATTTAGGTTTTTAAGTCTACAGGGATATTATCCCAGAGAACAGTTGCTGAAAAGGCAACTGATTGTTTTCCAGGGTTAGTTGAACTTCCCTCTTTAGGTTTATATAAATTTTGTTTGGAAGCATATCTGGTGTTATACTCATGAATACTTCTTGCATATTGAAAATAATTTGCAAATTGAAAATAATTTATCTAGCCACCAAAAAGTCTTTCTCTCACAGTACTCCAGTCTGTAGTTTGAATTTCCTCATGACATATATTTCCCCAAGAAACTTTACAAGTTTCCCCAAAGTCAAGTAAAAGACAGAATCCTCTAGTCCTACTGGAAAATCCACTAACTTTGGGCTATTGGACAGGACTTTCTTTGCACATTTGCATATTTTTCAAAGGGATATAGGACACTCTTTGTGCAAATACCCAAGAATGCAAAATACATTTAACATTATTCAAATTAACATTTAGAAGCTGTTTAATAATCTTCGCAAATGGATTTTACTATTAAGTGTTATCCAGAACTTTGTTGTCCTCTCATCATAACTCAGGAAAAATGGTAATTAACAATTAGATTCTGAGCTTGAGATTTCTATCGCGTGATAGTCAACTATCACGCATAGAAATCGAGAGCAAAATGTTCTAATTGTTTTGGCATTATCAAATCTACTAGTCGCTCAAAATTTTATCTAAATCCTCTTCAGACAGCTTGAAAATGCAAAGAAGTGGCTGTCCGTTTCGTTAACAAGAGCACACTGCTACGCTTGACTATCTACAACAGAATAGATAGTGAGTAGCGTAGCCAATCAGAGAATGGTATTTGTGATAGAATGCTAGACAGATGATTTATACTAATCCATATTATAAATACATTTCACAGCTGCTACTACAGTAACTGAAATAATCATGTGTAATAATTATTGTCATGTGTGCATGTCCAATCAATGCAAATGAGTTAATGTGCAAATATGTCACAAAAATAACATCGAAATGTCCGGCAAAAAAAAAAATATTGCTCATGGGGCAATTTTATTCTAGCCAATGGAAAGCGATAAAAATGTAAGGTTAAGAGAACTGAAGGTGAAGAATGTGACTCAAACTTCCTGACTGAAAATGCTCAACAAACCAAAATCTTCACCAGTAAATAGCTTCCTGCACAATCAAACCAGTTTGTGTGTGTTTTAATTTGAATTAATTTATTTCATCAAATTCAAGGCAATGACAGAGTCCTCAAAACTGGTAAATGCTTCACAATCTAACCAGATGAAACAGATTGAAATGCTTACAGACAGTGCCTGGCTTTTGTTGAAAGAAAAGAAACTGAAAACTCACCCACAACCATCAAGGTAAACTCAAATCCCTTCTTCACAGATTTTCGGTGGACTTGATTTGGTAGATTAGCAAATCCCACATAGTTGGCCATGGCTGCTTT